>NW_020956169.1:193724-196509 GCF_003031625.1 Empidonax traillii | reverse complement strand
TGCTGACCAATCATAATAGCATGCTGTGCTCCTGGTCGCATGTCCAGGACTCAAAAGATTATATATTGAGTAGCCTTCTGATAATAAAACGGATTTGAATCTGCATCTCATAGATGTGTCGTTCTTTCCCGCTCGCTTGAATACCCACGGCATATGGTGACCTCCCGACGTGATGTGTTGGGAGAGGGTCGAATTGCACCTAGCTGCGGAGTTTGCGAGGGTCCTGCTACTGTCAGCGGAATTTTAGCTGAGCGTCAGAAGAAAGACGGAATTCGTGCACGGTCTGACCTGGTGAGTCAGGGATATAAGCAGGATGGAATTAACTGCTTTAGCAGTGGAACAGGCGGTTGTTGATAGCCTGGTGAACTTAGCTGAAAAGACTAACGCTCAGCTACCGTATTCGGTGCTGATAGATTTATTACGTCGCCGTAGCCTGGCTCAGGAGAGCACAGCCGGAGCCGAGCTGGAACCAGGGCTGGGACCGGAGCCGTCTCAGAACGCGATAGAAACCACCCCGTTTTTCTCCCCCCCCCCCCCCCCAATTCCCCCCGCGGTGTGTGCCGGAGACGAGCTGAGACAAGGGGGGGCGGGGGGGGGGAGGCAAGATGGAGCGCTGCTAGAAGACACAGGAAGGCAGAGGCCCGGAGCCTCCTCCCCCCCTTTCCCCCCCCCCGCACCGCGCTGCAGAGGACAGCAGTCAACTTATGCCTGTGTAAACACAGTCGCTATGGTAATCATTCACTGTGGAACTCCGTAAAGCCGACCGACAACATTCTTTGAACTTTTAACAATGTTAATGAAATTAAACAAGAGGTAAAAATATGTTTGTTTTGCAAGTTATGGTTTTCCCACGACTATCACTCACACATAGAAGACACGGGGTAAAGATTTTACTCTAAGACTGGGAAACAAAGCTGCTGTAACACTTGAAGGAAACCTGGTTAGCTTGAAAAGAGCGGGGCTAACTTCAAAGAAATCTCGCTGGCTCAGTTGGTAAAGCCGGGGACTTTGACTCCTAAGGCCGCAGGTTTGAGACCCGCTGTGGAGCAACGTTCGGACCTCCTGTGGTTGAGCTGTCTTTATTTTTTTCCCCACGCAGACCCCTCTGCGAAATTGTCTGGCTACTCTCACCTGTTTCTGCCACGATAACAACTTAAAACTTTGTAAGCTTTTTGTTAACAGCGCAAGTGGTTGAAAGAGGCAGATGGACAGAAACTGAGACCTGACTGCATTCCAAACATTGGAGATACTAACATCCAGAGAGCACGGAAACAGCACCGTCAGGGGGGGCCGACGCAGACCAGGGCACCCGCACAGCACCATGCTGGGAATGGACCGAGGGCAGAGTCGCTGTTAATGGACCTGCGGAGCTGAGGCACTGCAGGCTCCCCGACACCATCAGGGGCCACCGCCTGCGTTGAGGATGTCTCGGAAGACGCAAGGCTCGGCACTTATAGTGTTGCAGTGTGACAAAACTGCTAAAACTGCAGCTGATTAAAAAAAAAAAAATTAAAAAAATAATAAAAAAAACTTTAAAAAAAAATGGAGCTTTGAAGAGAACTTCCATGTGCATGACTGGTAGTGCTGGTAGTACTTTTCACTGAGTTTGTCACAGTGTCACAGTTGACAGAGAAGTGGAACTTACTGAGGAATAGTTAAAAGCTTGAGAGATCTATGATTGGTCCTGGTTATTTACTTGGTTACTGTGATTTTGTAATTGCAGATTTTGCTTTTCCCCTTCCTAGCATCAGGTTAAGATAAATTTCAGTTGGGAATTTAAAATGTACACACATGATTTTCTTATCTTCTTTCAATTCACCTAACATTGTTTCTGTTATACTGCATAACTTTTGGTATTCTAAAGCAGGGCTATCTCACTCATGGGGCAAATTATTGTCAAAAGAGAGTTTTACACACCAAACATATTTTCAAAAACAAGACAAAAAGGGGGAAGGAGAATATGCATGTGCATGAACAGGTGCTGGATCAAAAATGGATCTTGTATAGGTTTGTTAAGCTTTTTTGTTCCTTGTATTGATTCCTCTTCAGGACAGGTGGAGTTGCTGAACATGACTACCACGGATGGCAGACTGAGAAGCACACAGCCAGTAATACTTGGGATCTGAGATCTGTGGTTGAAATGCAAAACTATAATAAAAATCCCAACTATGTGTGAATGAAGGATGATTGAAGTGGCCACTTTCTGAATGACTGGAAAAAAGCTGTATGAGTGAAAAAAAAAAAAGCTGTGTAGATGTCTATGTGTGTGACCTTAAATACTTTATAAGTGTTAAGATTTTAAGAGGATGTATTATATAGATTTTATTATGGTAAGTTGCTGCATGCTAGCCTTCAATGATTGGAAGCAAGAATCAAAGAGCTGCAGGTTAATGCTGGTCAAAATTGACTAAATGGTCTGTTGGTACATGGGAACTATCAGAATGGTTTTTGCCTATGGTCAAGACAGGTTTGCTTCTGTTATCTATTTTGTGGTTGTGCTACTAATGTTGCCATGTTTGGTGTCGTGTTTGCAAAGGACCCTGCAAAGGACGACCCAGGCGATTTTCCTAGCACAAATACAAAAAGGGGTTACGCTTGTGTTTTTAAATAGCTTAAGATATGCAATTTTACAAAATAGAGCAGCCATTGATTTTCTGCTTTTAGCCCATGGGCACGGGTGTCAGGATTTTGAAGGAATGTGTTGCATGAATCTATCTGATCATTCACAGAGCATACACAAACAGTTACAAGAGCTTAAGGAACGCATGCATCATGTAAAAAAAGG
>NW_020956169.1:187491-193188 GCF_003031625.1 Empidonax traillii | reverse complement strand
ATAACAGAAACTTTTCCCAGGAATGTGTGCTTTAAGACTACCAATCGTTGGACTGTCTGAGGCGCATGGACAGTGTGTGCTGACCAATCATAATAGCATGCTGTGCTCCTGGTCGCATGTCCAGGACTCAAAAGATTATATATTGAGTAGCCTTCTGATAATAAAACGGATTTGAATCTGCATCTCATAGATGTGTCGTTCTTTCCCGCTCGCTTGAATACCCACAGCACCCTGCTCTGAAAAAGAGCACCGTGATGGGCACATATTGCATATATGGGAATATATACAGGGTTAGGTACCACAACCATGTGAACAGACCAAGAAACATTGTGACCAGTGGTTCTGTACCTAATACAAATGCTTAGGTCAAATTTCTTTCCAACCCACTCTGGGCAGATCTGTTGTTATCTCAACCCTTCAAACCCCATATTGGATGACAAATAAGGTTGTCATGGTTTAGGAATGGAACTCCTCAATTTAGTGTTCCCACTGAAATGTTCCAAACCAGCACTGTTGACTCACTCCCCCCTCCTCCTCCTCCTCCCCCTCCCCCTGCATTAGGATGGAGAGGAAAATTGAAGGCACAAAAGGTAAAGATCACAGGTTGAGATAAGAACAATTTACTGGAAACAGCAATGAAATAAGACAACAAACAGTAACAGCACTAATATTAATAACAGAGTGTACAAGATAAGCGAACAGTTCACATGAGTGTTCACCACGCTCAACCCAGCACTAACCCGACTGCTCACTTCACCACCAGCCTGACCAGAATGGATCCATCCCCCTCCGCCCCCTATGTGCATGTATGTGTGTGTGTGGTGAGGTGGTATAGAATAACCTCAGGGTCCTAGCCATGCCCCTCCTGGCAACTGCAGAAATTAACCCTGTCTTGGTTGGAAGAGGACATCATGCTCTTATCACACCGTGACTGGTTACATGTTCCTGAGAAGCACTTTGAGACTGTCTGGAGATATGAGACATATTATTTATCCTACACTCATGCTATGAAGACCTGAATATGAAGCCATTTATTATTGCACATGATGCTGCAGTATAAATCAGTCCACTGGGTCTGGTGGTAGGGGTGGAAATGCTGGGGCAAGAGAAGAAAGTTGGAAAAGTCCTCCCTAACCCATTGCCCTCAATTTTTGGATAACACCCTGCTGCTCCCAGGCAATCGCTCCTGGACTTTATTTTGGACTTCTTAGCATTGCTCAGTCAAATGGGAGAAGACACAAGAGTGACCTGGCATGGGAAGAGCAGGATGCATGGAGGGTTTAGAGCTCCCTCCAACCCCTTGCTATTAAATCTGAGACTAATGCTAACCTCTATTTGTCTCCTCCTACTTTACAATTGCTTTGGAAGTGAATCAATTGGGAAACAAAAACCACCTTCTGGTACAGGCAATGGGCAGATGTGTGTGCTGCCCAAGGCCTTTGCAGGGGAAAGTGGAGAAGGAGCAGGCACAAGAAAAGATGCCAAGTTTGATACGTACCCAGAGTGATGAAGCAAAATGGGACCAATGACTTTGCAAAATTCTCTTAGGTTATGTTAAATATTGATTTTCATTATTTTATTTTGCTTATTTCCCTGCTTGCTGTGTTGCCCAAAAACCAACTCAAGGTACAGGCAACGGGGCACAGCATCCAATGGATATCACAGAGAAATTAAATGAAAGCTTTACATGCCCCACAGATGGGATGTGTGTGTGAGGGAATGGCCAAATGGAGACACATTAAATTAAGGATAGAAATTCATGGTTTCAACTCTACATGTCCTGTCTCCAGAGAAGCAGAAAGAGGTCCATGTGACACCCTCCCCAGAAAGCTCCCCTTTGATGATGACACTACAGTAAAACACACTCCCCTCCAGCAGATCGTGGGCAGTTAAGGACAGTCCTGTTTCTCCATCATCCACCATTATCATAGTATCACCTAGGTTGGTAAAGACCTCCAAGATCATCAAGTCCAACCATTAAGCTCATGGACCAGTTATCAGAACCACTGTTTTTTTCTCCCCCACAGTTTTATTGTCACTGACAGTTTTGGAGCAAACAATCAACCAGTGCTGCATATGCCAATAAACAAGTCCCCCAGAATAATTAGCAAATACACAAATTATTTCAGTCTGTGTTGCAATCAGAAACCATGACCAAGCCCTTTGGTCAGGCAATGCAACCAACAGCCTACTCAGGGAACATGACTTAGCTTGGTGTCTCTGATGCTGAGATGGACCCTCCAGTGTAAGACCCTCTGAGTTCTCTTCATGCCATGGGGATGCTGCCACAAGCAACCCACTCATTTCATGGATAGGCCCTGGTGTGAGATACCATAATTACATGTACAGTTCAGGAAATGGGAATGAAGAGCAACTTGACAATGCCCTCAGTGTCACGTTATCTATGGTAACCATTAAAGATGTGCACAGACAAAATTGTGGGTACACTTCTGTTCTCTCATCAACTGGGTTCAAAAGGAATTTGATAGCAGTTCAGCTCCTGTCCAAATGCATGGTAAGGCTGCATGGTAAGACAAATGCAGGGTGAAGCTGCAGGTATCTAACCAACTAATTTTGTCTCATTACCTGCAACACGTTGAGGAGCAGACTCTGGAATTTGGTTCCTTCCACCATGAAGAGGGTCATTTTGACACAGAGATTGGTTGACGTGGAAGAAAAGCTGCGGTTCATCACTGCTTTCTGGTAGATGGTCTTGACTATCTCCCAGCATCTCCTCAGAGTTGGTAGAGTTCTGGACCTCCTCCATGAATGTGATGAACTTGGAGTCAATGTCACTACTGTTGCTCCTCATGCTGTTGAGAATTTCAATTAATTTGTCCATTTTATTCTTTTCAGGATTTGTGGTTTCCACTATAACTTTGTCCTGGTCCATGAAAAGGGAAAGACAAGGCATCTGTTACACAAGGAAAAAACAGACATATCAGCCCTTGTCCTTCCACAAACAGTAAAGGGAGAAGGGGATTGGAGAAACATAAACAGACATAGAAAAACCAAAGCATCTTTTAGCAACACAACTCAGCATTGAAAACCACAGTGAATGAATCCTATCCCAGAAATTCTCTCTTTCTCCATTTCCCACAGCACTTGATCCCAAAGTCTTCCCCCTCAGGGAGAAGATTTCTTCAAGGGTCCTGAGCCAGGATACCAAAGTCCGACCACCCCTGACTGCCTTTGACATCTTGGACCAGTTTCTGAGGGTGTCTACCCCATGGTGATAATGGACCTTTTTTTGCCTCTATTTTGAAAGTGCACTGATGTTTGCAAAATGCTCAGATAACAATTCTACAAAAATGTCTACTTTTTAATATATATTTAATGATTTAAATTGACATTAAAGAGTCACGTGATCCCAACATTTGGAAAACTCTTAACTCTCCCATCTCTTGGTTGTTACACTTTTCCCTTCACATCATTACCATAGAATTTATTGTTTCTTTTCAACATTTAATTATGCATTTGCCCTTTTCCTCCAGTGTAAGGCATGCATCCTGCTTGCTCTGATCTGCTCCCTTCTCCTCCTCTAGTTCAATCTTAAAACAAACTATATAATACAAAACTGTAACAATTTTTCAGACAATCCCAATGCCAAATAGCAGTTGGAGTTGTCCAAAACTCCCATCAGGAGGCCAGTTGTGTTGACAAACATCCACCCAAGAGTAGGTGTTTATGTGATATGTTTCTTATAACACTATAAATTCACAGGAAGACCATTAAAATGAATACTCTAAAAGTCTCTACTATACTCCCATTGCTTTAAAGAACATAAAAACAATGAACAAAATCTCTTCTCCCCCACATGCATAAATAGCAAATGCACATGCATTCAAAGGCATACATTTCCAACATGTAGTCCCATGTAATTGCATATGTTCAGGTTATTTTTGCTACTTATTTTGGAAATCACATTGGAGATACCCCCATGGATGCATTTTTTAGTCTGACAAAAGAATCTCAAGAGAAAGAATCTGAGTTTCACAGGGTGTAAATGGAGATATCATCTTCAAATTCCTCAGAAATCTGAGGCTGAATATTGTTTCAAAAAAGTATTTCTCTTCTGCCACTTGCATACAATAGTTTTGTTATTGTTAGGTTGTTGGAAGGAAGTGGGAAAGATAAGGTCATTTCAGTTCATTGCTCAGATAAATGGATATCAACTTTGAAGCATCTGACTCCAAGTGTTCAACACTCAAAAGTCAAAACTTGGGATTTAGCTCTGTAATTGTGGAGAGACAAATTACCTTTTTTAGATCTCTTTGCAAAGTCAATGAGCTCTGCAGACTGGGAGGGAGTTAGTTGGAAGTAGTGCCCACCTTGTAGCCCACATATGAACCAGTTTTCCCCAAGGGTGTGCTGGGCGAGAGTTCCCAGTCCTTGAAGAACTCAAGCTGGTAGTAACCAAGAAGTCAAACTAAGAACCTTAATTGTGTCAATAAAAGACCTCCTGAAGAAGAACGAAGACACTTCAAAAGAAGTGTTGACCTGGGAGATTAAGATAAGTTGGGTGCATTGATGGAAAGGTCCCTTAAGCCCACCCCACACTTTGCATGGAGAATGACCAACAGCCAGACTCTTGGAAAAAGGGAAACTCAGTGTTTTCCTAAGAAATAATACCTCTCCCTTCAGCTTGTCTTTGGAAGACTGAAGTAAATTGATCTTAGGTCTTTCCTCAATGCGCTCATGAATACTGCCTTTCTTCTTGGTCTCTGACTCTTGGATGTACTGCTGAGACTACTTCTTCACAACCTCTGGGTCTCGGTGCATCTCCAAGGTAATGTGCACTGTACAGATGGAGGTGTCCTCGATCTTGAAATTCTTGGTCTGTTTGGCATTTCTGTGTGCTTCTTTGTCATTGGGTGAGTGCTTCTGGTTGTGGTGCCATCTCCAGTTCTGACTGTAGCCGTGGTGACCTGTCCTGCCTAAGGAGTGAGGGGTCTGACCTCCTTGGTAGAGTTTCTGTGGTCCCTGTTGTGTTTGGTGCCACCTTGCTGATGATCTGCATGCTGCTGAGACTTGTTCCCACCAGGAAGTCTCTGCTGTTGCCTGGAAAGTCAAAGAAAGTCATTCGTTCACCCTTTTCTTCATGGTCCTGTTTGGTCAACACATCTGTCCCACCAAACAGCCTGGTCCTTGGCGAGTGGGCTCTGTGGGTCTCCCTACCACAAAAGGGGATCCAATTTCTTGACATCTAATACAACTTCACACCTGTAAATATCTTTCAGCAACTGGGATATTTTAGATGAAAGTTTTCCTGAGCAGGTAGATAACATTACTTTGGTTCCCTGGAAAATCTCTCCCAGTGTCATGGTTTTGCTCTGGGTCAATTTTTTCTCACCCCCCACACAATTACTATAAATTGAGAGGTTTATGCAGACAAAAGAGACCTGATTTGGGAAAATAATATTAGGATTTATTACTAGTGAGATAAAAACTAAAGAACTACATCTACAATAATTCTATTTAGGTAAAAAGTACTCATCATCATGGCTGGGCTTCGCGAACGAAGATTTGAGAGGGGCTCTACCCACGCTTGCTACAAGCACGCTGATGGCTAAAAAGGCCAATGCGAGATAGACAAGTCCGGTTGCAGAACGTACAGCAGAAAGACTCTCCAGGTGATATCGACAAGACGCGATTCTTTCTGCGTTGTCTTTTCTCCTCGAGAGTGATCCTGCGTGT
>NW_020956169.1:167332-183072 GCF_003031625.1 Empidonax traillii | reverse complement strand
GTCCTGAACCGCCTGCATGCAGGGTTGGGTCTGCGGCTTCCAGTGCATCTTATCACCTGCCGTTTCGTCCCTCACCTGTCGCTGCAGGACTTTACAAGTGTGGGTATACCCCTTGAGCCTGTGCAGTGGATTTTTTAGGTGAGGCTCAGCTTGCGCAGAACTGGTCCCACCCTTTACTCCTGAGGTTCAACTGCCAGGGCCTAGCAAGCTTGGACGGTGACAGCAAGGTCCTCAGGATGTAGGTTTAATTAGAGTATCCTTCTCTTGGATGGATGGCCTTACAGGGCTAAGCGAGCTCCATCTGCCTGGGTTTGAAAATAGAGTTGTCCTTCTCTTAGGATGACCGCCCGAAGGCTAGTGAGCTCATCCTGCCCATGAATACATTTTACCCTTCAGTTTCGACCTGTCTGGCATGGGAGACCCTACCGGAGGCATATGCCACCACCAGCACAGCTCGCAACCTCAAAAGGGGATATTTTTTTTTTTTTTTTTTTTTTGTTAGGTAAAAAGTACTATGTATTTACAAAAATACCCCTCCCCCCTTTGTATCAGTTCAAGGAGGAGAAGCATTCTCATTTCTCCATTTCCAGAGCTCCAGATCTTTTTAATAACTCTGCAGCACTCTAAAACTCTTCTTCTGTTGTCTCTAGGACAACTCTGATTCATCGCAGCTGGAACTCTATCTCTCTTTCTTCTATGTCATCCTCAGGGCTGGACCTACCCCCCTCCTGGGCTAAGACCAGAGGCTGGGGGGTTACCTAGGCCCTGTGGGGTCTTCTCTTCCATGGACTGCAAGGGAACATTTGCCTATCATGGATCTTCACCACAGAGTCACAGGAGATAATGGCTATTGAGTCCACCCATTTCCTTTGGGGTCCCTTCCCACTGGAGAACAGTCCTTAATAGACTTCTCTGACGTGAGTCCATTTCTCAGACAACAGGTCTTCCATTCTCTGCTGTCTCTCAGGGTCACAAATCTTCAGCACCAGCATGGATCCCTCACTTGGATCCCAACATCTTACCCAAGCCATTCTGCTCTGGCGTAAGTCTCTCTCAGGGTCACAAACCTGCAGCAGGACTCTGTTTCATTTCAGATTTCTCATGAAGTCTTGGCTTCCTTGTGCATCAGCTTACTCCAGTGTAGGCTCCTCCACGAGCAACATGGGGTCTCCTCACCCCAACAAACTTCCACAGGTGGCAGGGATTTATTTTTCAGTCTTTTCCCTGATGAAGGGAGAGAGAGAGAGCGAGAGAGAGGGGGAGAAGCAGCCCCCCCTTCGAACTTCTCTCTCCTGTTGCTACCAACTTCGACCTTGAAGGTTGTGCTATCTTTCTCTCTGGAATTCCTTTTGCAGCACGTCTTGTCCAGGTTCTTCTCTTAAGTTTTTTTTTCTCTACTCTCCTACAGGAGAGAAGGGGAGCTTCAGTGCCACACCTGCCCCCAACCCAGGGCCGGGGGAGGAGGGAGGCCTGACCCCACTTGGGACCTGCAGACTCTCCTACATGGCTCCTAATTTTCAACTGCACCACAGATTTCTCTTCGGTTTTCTTAAAAATATCATTGGCAGAGGGGTTACTAAAACTTTTCATTGGCTTTTTCTCTGGGAATCCACCTGGACAAAACCATCCTCAACCCCAGGGGTTGGTTGGTGGGCAAAACCACGACACTCAGGTTTCTGTGTTTTGTGTTGCTTCCACACTGAACCAGGAAAGATCTGGTTAGTTGCAGCTGAACAGTGAGAAGTCAGGCAGGCAAGAAATATCAGGAGACATTTTTTTCTGAAGACCTAAGGACCTCTTGATACACTTAACCTACAGCATCGTTTGGAGGACCTGCCTGCAAATGGTTTGCTCGAGAGACTACAGTGGTTCAGAAGGGGCAAGCAAGCCCCTGTGTACTGGTTGTAACCAGTAGCTGAGATGATAAGTCCCAAAAAACCCAACAGTTGAATGGAAAAAACCACTTTGACAGCCTCAAACATTTCAGATTTCCACACGAGTTGCATCATGGCTGTCCCAAGCAGAGAAGGTAGAACCAGAATGCCATCATCAAGGATGTAACTAAGAAGGAGATTGGCCTGGCATCATCTGCTTTTACGCAGAACAGTGCCAGGTCATCCCTAAGCAGGGCAGCAGCTCCC
This sequence comes from Empidonax traillii, assembly GCF_003031625.1. Classification (NCBI taxonomy): domain Eukaryota; kingdom Metazoa; phylum Chordata; class Aves; order Passeriformes; family Tyrannidae; genus Empidonax; species Empidonax traillii. The sequence continues at coordinate 180,931 of NW_020956169.1, read as the reverse complement.
TGCCTGCCGCCTCTTGAATCTGAAAGCATATGGGATGCTTTAATGCTCAGGTCCTTATAAGGCTGCTGGAAGCAGTGTTGGAGGTTCACATGGAACTTCTCCCTAGCATTGTCCCCTAAAATAGGGAAACAACCGTGAGCACTGCAGTGACCACAGTGGTCTTCATCTGTACTGGTTTTGTAGCTATTATAAACTCCCTGCTCAGCCTCATAACTTACCCCAAACCCTCACCTCCATTTGGATAAATAGTAGCATTTATTTTAAACTTGTTTCATAGCAATTTGTTTTATTTTCATCATCTGCACCCCTTGCTGAAGGTGGTCAGATGAAGGAAGTAGTCATTCACAAATACATTTCAATGGTCAGTGGCTAAACAGTCTCCAACGCTGCTTGCCAAAGCCATCTGCCCATAGAATCTGTATTCCTTGGAATACCCAGGAGCACACAAAGACAGCTTAAATTTCAGCAGAGGTAAGGGAAAATGCCTGGAAATGAGCTGGGAACTAAACTCTGCTGTGAATTCCTGCAAGAAATACACGTGGGACCAGTTTTTTCCTAAAGACATAATGATATTATAAACCAAACTGGTTTTGTTTAATGACTGTGAAAGAAAAAAAAAAAACATTTCAGATTAAAGAAAAAAAACAGTTAAACTAATGTGGAAAGTGCAAGATTTGGGGCTTTTGCAATAGGATGGGGAGAGGACAGGCAGTTCCATCCCTGTACAGGACAGGTAAAAGATGATATCCCTGTGGCAAGGGGCAGAGCTCTGCAGCCTGACCACAGGACAGAAAACACCAGAGTTAAATAAGTTAAAGAAAAAAGATTGCAAGAATGAAAAGGCAAAGGAAGGAGAATGGCCAGCAAGGAGCAAGCAAGGTCTAGATGATCATCTAGCATTCAAACAAAGACTCATTGTGTGTGAAGAAGAAAAACCAAGAAGAAACAGGATCTGCAGTGAAGAAGAGACAAAGTTGGGAGAACAGGGCCCAGATCTTAAAACTTTTTTGAAAGCACAGCATCACAAAACCCATGAGGTTGAGATGACACATCCTTACTCTCAGGTGTGACCAAGGTGCTGGGGACATAGAGAGCTCCAGGACAGGGCAAGCTGGGGACCAGGGCACCCAACAACATGCCCCTGCTGTGGGTTGAGTTGATGGAAACAACCTCATGCTTGTTCAAGGGCAGGTGTGTAGGTGTACAAATGGCAGCTTGGGGTGACGTGCCAAGCTTAGGAAAACAGACCATGTAGGAACCTAAAGGTACTTTCCAACCCAGGCTTTTAGGTTGTGATGCCTGTCCCACTTTAAATGAGACAAGGGTCTTTTGCTGAGGATGAGTTAGAAGACCCAAACTTCTTTCTTTAAGCAATTATAAATCCAAAATTAAAAGGTTCCGATTGAAGGAAAAGAACAAATTATGGAAAAGGAAAAATAACAGCCCTTTATTAAAAAGTATGTGTGTATTAACAGAAACACAAAAAAAGTCCAAGTAAAACAACCAAACAATACTTCTATACCCACAAATAATCCCCTTCAAAAACAATCCAATAAACCAGCAAAAGGAAAAGTAAACAGTTCAATTTTGTGCCCTTTGGTGCAATTCCGACCACAGACAATAGGGGGCGTCGTTGGGTCACTGGAGATGCAAAACTTGTAGTGTCCTATAGTAGTCACCAGGTAGCACTGTTGGACCCCTGGTTGCTGTCACGTGGGGGGGGGAAGGAAAAAAAAATGCCCTCGGGGATGTGCCGAAAAAAAACCCAAAAAAACCCTCGGTCCCCCTTCCCTTCCCACACACCGTGAAAAGGGAGAGGGGGAGGGGGAAAGGACCAGGCAGACCCTACTTACTCTGGCTAGTCAGTCTCCTCTCCGCCCAGTCCTCTCTCTCTCTCTCTCTCCCCCTTGGGAGCTCTTCACTCAGGGAACGGTGAAAGGGAAAAGCAAAGAAAAAAGAAAAACCACAGTAGTTCCTATCCAATGAAGGACTCAGGCAGGCTTCCAGCTGGTGAGCAGCTGCCAACCCAGAGTAGCACACACCCTCCCCTCCCGCCTTCCTCAGCCACACCAACCCCCCAACTCCACCCCTTGTTGCCCAGGAGACGAGAGAAAGAAAAAAAGTGCAGTTCCTTATCTGCCCCTTGCCCAGGAGAGGAGAGAAAAAGGTCTCCCCTGTTTCCTAGGAGACTAAGTTCTGGGTGATTAGTGAAGGAGTGTCGTGGTTTTGCCCAGTCGGCCAGCCCCTGGGGCTGAGGATGGTTTTGTCCAGGTGATTTCCGGACAAAAAGGCCAATCAAAAATTCAGTGACGCCTTTGCTAATTACATCTTTAAGAAAACGGAAGAGAAGACTTGTTGTGCAGTTAAAATTAGGGGCAACAACCATGTAGGGCAGAGGTGGCGGGTCCGAGGAGGGTCAAGGCCCTCTCCTCCCCCGGCTTGGATCGGGAAGGGGGGGGGGGGGGGGGGGGGGGGGGGGGGGGGGCAGGTGCGGCACTGAAGCCTCCTTTCTCTCTTGTAAGAGAGTGAAGAAAAAAAAGTTTAAAAGACTGACTGCTTGGACAGAAACTGCTGCAGAGAAATTCCAGCAAAGAGATAAGGGACTTCCAAGGTCGAAACTGGCAACCAGAGGAGAGAGAAAGAAAGTTCGAAGGGGGGAGAGCTGCTTCTTCCCTCCTTCTCACTTTCTCCATTCAGCAGGGAAAAGACTGAAAAGCAATCCCTGCCACCTGTAAAAGTTTGTTTGGGGTAAGGAGACCCCCCATTCGGCTCACAGAAGAGTTTGTAGATGTACCGAAGAGAATCGAGACTTCATGAGAAAAACTGAGATAAGGCAGAGACCTGTTGAAGATTTGTAACTCTGAATATGACCCTGAGGGGAATGAAGCTTATGCTGGAGCAGAATGGCTTGAGTAAGCTTGGGATCCGTGCGTGTGTGGATCCATACTGCTGCTGAAAATTTGTAACCCTGAGAAAACCTCATGCTGGAGCGAGACGGTCCAGGTGAGATGTTGGGATCCGTGTGTGTATGGAATCCATACTAGACCCATGTCAAGAAGTCTATCAAGGACTGTTTTCCCATGGGGAGGGACCTCCATAGGGAAACAGGGGTGAACTCTTAAACCATTATCCCCTGTAACCCCATGGAAGAAGATCCATAGTAAGCAAGTGTCCCCTTGCAAGCCTATGGAAGAAAGACCCTTCAAGACCTGGGTAACCCTCAACCTTTGGTCTTAACCCAGGAGGGGGGTAAGCCCAACCCTGGAGGTTGACACAGAGCGAGAGATGAAAAAGTTCCAGCTGCGACGAGAATGCTGCAGAGTTACTGGAGAGAGAGAGTTGGAACTCTGAAAATGGAGAATGAAACTGCTTCTCCTCCTTGGACTGGTATAAAGGGAGGAGGAGTATTTCTGTACATACATAGCACTTTTACTTAAGTAGACTTATTGTAGATATAGTTCTTTAATAGTTTTTATTTTATTAGTAATAAATGTTCATACTATTTTCCCCAAATCGTGTCTCTTTTGTCTACATAAACCTTCTCTCAACTAATAATAATTGTGTGGGGGGTGGAAAGCAAATTGACCCGGAGCAAAACCATGACAAGGAGCCATCCCTTTTGTTCACCTGATAGCTCTTAATGGCTCTGGCACAAACGGCAGGGGGAAGGGGAAAAAATTCCAAGAAACTAACTGAACCATGACAATGCCGAAGGGAGGAACAGCTGAAGCTTGAATCACACAGCAACATGTCCAAGAAAAGCAGGAATTCGCCACATAAAATATGCTGCAGTTATTGGGAAATCCTTCTTCTGTCCCTCTCTGCTCATCCTTTGCTCTAAGGACACTGCCTTGCAGGATACCCTACTTCAACTATAAGAACAATTATCTAGGCAGCACAGTGGTCTCTAAACTTTTGACTTCATTTAACATTTATTAACTATTTTCACTTCAAAGACCAAATTCCAATTCAGCTCAAAACTCCCCCTGACTTCAGTGGGATCAGGGTTTTGGCCATTGGTCAATGTGGAAACTAAAGAGATACCTTTCAACAGAATTTAGATTTGACAAATGACTGCTCTGTCATAGGAGTCCACACAAACAAATCTAAGGCTTCAACTTTCTTGGTGATTACCAGCCTACATGCTCAGAAATATGGGATTCCTGCAAGTCGTTACTACATCATTTCTTCCCAAGGACAGGAGTTGAAAGGCACAAGGCACAAGACTGGGGAAAATAACTCCAGACAAGTGGACATCTGTGGTCTAAAACACAGTTGGTCTGTCCCATCAGCCCTGCTCATATCCCCCTGTCTTGGTTTAATGACAATATGTTCAGGAGGTGATAACTCTAATTAGATGAACCCTCTCTTTTTTTTTATTTCCCTTCCCCCAACATTGACAAGGTAAAATTACAAGGAGTCTGAATGAAGAAGGAAAAATAGCAATTTTACTAAAATTGAAAGAAACAAAAGAACCAACAACAGCAGAAAATATTGTCAGAGACTGAAATGGTTAATGGCTTAACCATTGCTAAGATCACCAAAAGACTTGTCAAACTGCAAAGAAACAGCTGCTCATCCAGCGAAGCCCACCCTCAATATGCCTACTTCAAAAGGATCTTCAGATAAGTGGGTGCCATTGTCCAATTAACCCAGGTGCAGAAGGATGTTGTAACCGGGTGAGTTCGAAAGGATGCCGAGATTGAAAACCAAGACACTGCTGTGAGCTCAACAATAAAACCCAATGTTTATTGCAAAAGGAGGTCAAGAAAAAAAAAAAAGAAACAGGAACCTGAGAGAAAGAGAACAATAAGAATATGAGACACCCTACTCACATAGGTGTCAATAAGACAGTTATCTTACCCATTGACGATATCATAGAAACCCCTACAGCAGCTGCGTCCTTCGGAGGGGTGATGGCTCACACGTGTAGGCGTCCCCGCTATAGACAAATGGTCCTTTGTGTGAAGCAAAGATCCCCCGAAAAAACCCAACCAACTGCTTTTATACCATTAACTGATTGCGTCTGTTCAGACAGGTATGGTCAGTACCGCCCAGACAGAGGTTCTCAGTCTGCCCTCTTGGTTATAAACTGTACCCCTTCAGTGCATGTGTGAATACTTTGGAATTCCCCTAACGCATGCGCTGTTTCACTCAAGGGGTCTTATCTATTTGGGTCTGGGGGTTTTACTTCATCTTCTTCTCTTCAGTTTCTCCTTCAAATGTCCTCTACAGACAACCAACCAATCACAGAACACCAATTAAAACAGTTTATACAAGAAACTCTCTCCCCAAGGATGAAACTCCCACTTATCAGAGAACTTGGCAGGCAAAGAACAAAACTTTTGCAGGTGGCTGGGCCAAACACAGACCAAAAAATACCAACAATCTCTGATACATTCCACCGCGTGGTCTGTGATTGGACCATGACACTGGTGGCCCACTATAATAGACAACAAAAGTCCAGATAATACTATTTTTGGTAATCATGTCCATTCCCAGCGAGTAGATTCAAGTGGGTTCCAGTGGTCGGTCATAGGGAGTCAACAGTACTTCTGATAACCATTCATCGGTTGGCAGACTCAGTCCTCAAGGACGGATGAACAGATGTGTCCAATTGTATGGGCCCAAGCAACATGATGAATCTCAGGACTTCTTTCTGCAAAATATTGTCTAGACTATTAGACAATTTTATAACATGGATCCATTTTTCATAGTATGAAGTGGTTGACTGCCAGTCACCAATTTATGGGCCTATTCGGAGCCACCACAGGCAATGTATGTCTGGAATTTGACTCAACCCCAGACAACATCCTGGTCTCACCAAATGCTCCCACAGAAAGTTTGCACTCTCTGTACAGATTCCAGGCCTCATCGGGGGCAAACCGTCCTGCCACAGTTTGCCCCTGACTGCAGTCAAACCCCCTTCACCTCATGGAGTGATACTACAGGTATCTCGTGCTTCCATGCTATAAAAGACTTCTTATCCATGTCATACAATAGTGAGGCACAAGTTAAATGAAACACTTCAAGTTATAAGGTTTTGTAGGAGTTAGAAGCTGATAACTTACTTGTCTATCATTGGTTCCTGTGTTACCATAGTTATTATGTTCTCTCTTTGTATTGGCTATCTAAATGTCCAATCACCACTTCTCCCCACCAGCCTTTATAAGCTGGGGGACATTTGAATAAAGCTCTCTTTCCTGCTGGCCTCCCTGCGTGCTGCGTGTTCTCTCTCTCCGGGCAGAGGCCCCTCCGCTGCCTGTCCCGGCCACGAGGGATGGGCAGCGGGGGGGGAGGGGGTGATCTCAGCCCTGGAAACCTTCACAGAGCGACCGGGAGAGACCCTCAAGAAACCACACTAACTGCAACAAGGTTTATCTCGAGACTGATGCGAACCGGGGCCCCTAGGGAGGTTCACGAATAACAGTCCTTCATTAGTAGCCATACCAACCAAACACTTTGTTTTTCAACATGTTTTGTCTTACCTTTTTTTTTCCTTTTTCTCCTCTTTCAAACCCCATTGCTTCACATTTTGTTAGAGCAAAATCACATATGTTCTCTTGGCTTTGTAAATCAAAAGGTCTCTTTCATGTGCCCCAGCAACTGGGGGGGAAGCGGCATATTCCAATCAATTCTTGTCACCTGTTGTAAGACTACTGAGACAAAAACACATAGAAATATGAGCACTGCAAGACAATCAGTGTAACAAAATCATATCAATGTTTGTCAAAAGACAATAGAAAAATGTAACAAAACATATGGTTGGTGCATACATCCAAGAAGTAGAGGTTTTCTTAGCTGTGGAATTATCAAATTCCTGGATCCATTAGGGCGAGCAAAACCTGCTAGGCAGAAAGAACAACCAATCCAATTTTAGTATGCAAGATATGCCTGGGGTATAATAACCCCCTGGGCTTTTTCCCATGCCAGCGTTGCATCACATCCTGCATTTCCAAACTTATCATGTGCCCATAAGGCTAGAGGGCAATCCTTGGGACTGGCTACAGCTACTGTCTGCACTCTGGCGAGGTGGTCAACATGAGTGTTCCACTTTGCCATTTCAGTTTCCTGTTTTGTGTGTGCATCTACATGGAAAACATGAACATCACGATCTTTCAGAGCATTCCAGATTCGTTCCCAAAACTCTCTACCCCACACAACCTTTGTTCCTATTTTCCACTTGTCCTGCTGCCATTTTCCTAGCCAATTCACCAACCCTTGGGCCATGGTCCAAGAGTCAGTATAGATGTAACAAATTTGATTGCACAGTGTATCATCTATTGTTTGCCACACAGCAGCCAGTTCGGCTAACTGACTACTTCCTTGAGTTCCTTCTAAAACTCATCTCTTTTGGATAGAAGGATTAAAGGTAACGGTGCGCCACTTTCCAGTCCCCGTACCACTGTCATTGTTGAACCACGCATTTTGCCGTTGTTCTGGTGTCAATTGTTCTTAGGGTAGGCCCCAACATCCCACTTGGTAATTTATCATATCATTTTGGTGATTTCAACACTACCTTGTACTCCCTGACTTACTATTTCATGTAACTGTAGGACTCCCTTAGTTCCTGATTTGGATCTCTCCTGCAGGTACCATTTCATTTCCATACTGGTAGCTTCCAGAGCATGCCCTATCTTGTGAGTTTCTGCAGGACTCAGTGCCCAGGTTACAATGGGCAAATCCGAATGAAGGGCAACTTCATGTCCCATGGTTCTACCCTCTGTGTCCAATAATGCCCAATAGGCGGCTAGTAGTGCCTTTTCGAATGCTGTGTAATGAACTTCGGCTCCAGTAAGCCAAAACCCAAGTGGATGTCGCCGTCCCTTCTGCAACTGCCAGAGACTCCACAGGGCTAAGTCTGCTTCTATCGTAACTTGTAATTCGACAGGTCCATCCTTGAAGGAATGTAACTCCATGTACTCTAGCACTGCTGATTTAGTTTCCTGAAACGCTCCTGTTCAGGACCACATTCCCATTGACTCTTTTTTCATGTTACTTTGTGAAGAGGTTTGATTAGTACTGCCAACCCTGGTAAATAGGCATGCCAGAACCCCACAGTTCCAACACATTGTTGGATCTGTTTCTTGGTCTCTGGTCTGGGTCAATTTGCTATGGTCTTCCTCACCTTGTCCGGAATCTGCTGTTTCCCCCTGTCTCAAAAGATACTTAGTATACCTAGTACTGTTGGGTCACTGGAGATGCAGAGCTTGTAATGTCCTATAGCAGTCAACAGGTGGCACTGTTGGATCACTAGAGATGCAGAATTTTTCCTGTACCAACCACCAGGTGGCGTTATTGGATCACTGGAGATGCAGGACTTGTAATGTCCGGAGTCCACCACCCGGGTATGCCAGAGAAATCAATCCAACAAAAAAAAAAAAAAAAAGAACCTTCTTTCCCTTCCCACACACTGGGAAAGGGAGGAGGGTGAGGGGAAAAGTGGTCAGACAATATCACTTACTCCGGTTGGTCAAAAAACTGCTCTGCCCAGTCCTTTCTCTCTTTCTCTCTCTCTCGGGGGGCTCAGTGCTCAGGGAAAACAGTGAAAGGGAAAAAAGCAAAAGCAAAAGAAAACCTCCAGGGGAGGAAACAAAACAACAGCTCTTATCGGGGGGGGGGGGGGGGAAATCCAGGCGAGGTTCCTGGCTGGTTCGACTGAGATCAGAGAGCCGAGACAGCACCCAACCACACCTCCCACCTTCTTCCAGGCACCAGGTAGCCCCCAACTCCTCCCCCCCCATTGCCCAGGAGACGAGAGAAAAAGGTAAAGTGCAGTTCCTTTTCTGCCCTGTTTCCTAGGAGACCATCAGCCATGGAGATAGGTCGTTAAGTGCTTACCTGATAGCTCTTAAGCAGGGGTAGGGGAGAAGGGGAAAAATTCCTGGAAAGGTTTCCCAAAACTAACCAAACCATGACACCTAGATATTTCACACTTTGAACAGACCCCTGTACCTTCTTTGGGTTGATCTCCCAACCACCTTGAGTCAAAATATTTATAACAGTATCTAAACACTTCTGTGTCTGTTCAAAGGTTTGACCATGAACCAGTATATCATCAATATACTGCGTAATCTGCACCTCTTTGGCACCACAACCTTTTTCAGGGTCTTGTGGATGGTTTGATGACAAAAGGTCAGGCTATGTTTATAACCCTGAGGTAGACGGGTGAAAGTATATTGATTACCATTCCAGGTAAAGGCGAACTGGTCCTGCGCTTCACTAGGGATAGGAACAGCAAAAAATGCATTAGCCACATCTATCACAGCGTACCATTCTCCTGGATGTTGCTATATACATTGCACAATAGTAGCGATCTCAGTTATTGGTGTAACTCAATTTATCCCCCTATAATCTACAGTCATTCTCCAACTACCATCAGATTTCTGTACTGACCAAATTGAGCTATTAAATGGAGAATGTGCAAAGTGAAGAACTTGAGCCTCTAAAAGGTCATTGATGGTTTACTGATTGGCTTCATCCCCACCAGGTATCCGATACTGTTTAATGTTTAAAATCTGTGTAGCAACGGGTATTTCTGCGACTTCTTTCACACGTCCAACCTGAACTGTCCGGACATTCAACCACCGTGTGGTGCCAAATGTCCATTTGTGTTGATCTATAGTAAGTGTGTTCCCCTTTATTAGATCTATGCCGATTATATATTCATATATTCCAGTTATTATAACCTGACATACTTGAGGTTGCCAATCACCTACTTGCAATTTCATTTTTGTCTGAATGCTTTGGATGGGATATTCCCCAAGCACCCATACCGACCACAGGTCCCCCCTATGTTTAGTGGGATTTCCGTGTAAAATTGTGACCTCTGCCCCAGTGTCCACTAAAGCCTGCACCCGTTGTAAATTGGTGGGACCCCGCCAAATGGTACAAGTGACAAAGGGGCGAGGGTCATGCCAGGTTACACGGATGTTTGGACTTGGGGCTTGGTCACATCCCTATTCCGCTTTAGGGTGGAACTGAGCAAGGGTCTTATCTATATCTTTCCAGGGGTACTTGGGTTCCATTGCTCTTAAAGCAGGAACCAAACTTAGGCCAGTTTCCATTTGGGTAACACTGCAAACCTGGTTTCCACTCCCCCCAGTTTGCATCACCATTTTTCATAATGCACTCAGGGGCATGTCATCAATTTCAGATTTTGGGATTCCATGTTGAAGTAAAAGCTTGAATAGGCGGAAGTGTTCTCCCATCTCAACCTTATCCCCTGTAGGCACTTCCTTCAGAGGCCTAGTGCCTCCTTGTGTCTCAGATTGTACTGGACATGGCAGTAGCCCTGGCAAATCCCCCAACTGTCCCAACTTTTCTATAACCTCCCAAGTAGGATTACCTTGAGTTTTCATCACAATAGGTATGAGATATGGTCTCCATTGTGATGGACACCCCTCAAGCAACATATTACGTGTTTTTAGGGTGAATGGTTGATCCAGGTAAGTCCTTGGATTACCAAATTGCAGGGCAAGTTTCATCCCCTCCTGCTTTAGGAGGAGGATAGCTTGACGCAATGTGACCCATTGGTTAGATGTGGGGGGTCAGGCTCCATCATTCGTGTGCCTATCACTGAAACCATTAGCAATCACTTTTACCGAGGAGAAGTTATGACCCTCAGGAACTTGGCACAATGCAGCATGAACATATGGATCCCCCGTCAGACCTATAAAACGCACGGAATCCACGCTGTCAATTACAACACTATCGGCTCCCTCTTCCATCAACCGAACTAACCACTGTTGGGGTTTCTCCCCAGGGCATTGGTTGTAACAACTGACTAAGTTTTTGATATCTTCTGGTGTAAAATCCTCCATAGTATCAACTTGTGCCCACTGTCCTGTAGCAGAATCCATAGCCCCCCTTCGTCTTACCACAGGGGTTGCCTTCACAGGTCCCGAGGGTGCTTCTTTACTCTCTCTCTCTCTCTAACCTCTCGTTCACTCTTGGAATCACTGGAACTCCAGATGTTGCCGTCCCAAGTTTCTGGATTCCATCCTGCATCTGTAACAACAGCCCGAACTCGGGACCCAGTGTCTTTCCCTTTATATGTCTTTCCATTTCTTCGTCTTGCAGTATGTACTGCAAATTTTTCCGCTACTGTAGCACATTTCCCTTCCATAATGCTGCATTGATTAGTTGCAGCTAATAAAGTTTGCTGTTGTACTATGGATGTCACTTTAGTTTCCTGTAGTTCCGTGGTCAAACATTCTAACTGCTTCTCTAAATCTTCTATTCGACCAATAGAAATTTTATAAGCAAACAGGAATGCTCCTACCATATGACCAATATGAATTAAATGTTGTGATTTTTGTGTGTAGGGCGTCTCCACAAACTGCACCCAATACTTCATTAAGTCCATTGGAGTACTGAAACTCCAAGGTTCAGGAGTAATCCCAGTGCAGGCTTCCCAGCGGTCCCAGAGAATACTCCAGGGCTCTTAAGTCCAACCTGAACTCTCCGTGAAAGGGGCACCTCCAAAATCCCCTTTTTGAGAGGGAAAAAATTTTGCTAACCAGTTCATGTTACCACCCCTTTACATTTGGCACAATACCCCTCTCCACGAGTTCAACTCGACTATAAGATGAGAGGCACAGACCCGAGAGATGGTTCCCCCCTCCCCCCAGGTACTGCAAAATCTAAAAGAGATGCGGCACAGCCTGGGAGAGATGGGGTTCCTCCTCCCACGAGTTCCGTGTTGCCTAAATGGTTGTGGGGAAAAAAAGACTCCAAGCCAAATTAGGTAGGAGATAAGATAAAGATACAAAGGCATTAATGAGTGCCCTGGTTTTCCAGAAAACCCCAACGCACGCTCCTGAACACAGGTGTTTACAGTTTTTAAAATGATTTTCACCTAATCCCCGTTCAACCACCACCCAGGTTCTGCCCCCGTCACACCTCTCAGGAATTGGGTCTGGGAGTGTTTTGGGACCCCCTCTTCTTCATCTTCATCTTCCTCAGAGCACATAATGTTTTTTGGAGGTCTTCCAGAGTTCTAGGCCTGAAGGTTGTTATGTCTATGGTTTTATCTTCTTGCGTAGATTTTAGGAGGTTCTCTGCAATTCTACCTTGAAAATGAGACTAAACAGGTCAGTGAAATTTAGGAGATTGATATGGGAATGGGTAACAGGGTTTTCTATGTGTGGTTGGTGTGTTAAAGGGTAAAGGAATAATGTATTGCTACTTTAAAATCTACATTTACCACATAACTACTTCTAAAATCTACAAAAATTAAAAAATCAAAATTCCAAAGTATCAGTCCCCCCTTTAGGGACTGGACAAAACTCAAAAATTTTGTCCAATCTCTACTACTTACATCTAATCTTTTTCCAAAGAGATGACCAACATCTACAACATTGGTTCATGCAATGAGCTATTATACAAACATTAATTATGTACATTACTAATAGAAACAGTTGTTTTATCCAAGTCCAGTTCGGTAACCATGAAGTAAGTTTTTGGAGAACGTCTCCCAAACCCAGTGAGACATTATCCAGAGATACCTGATGTAGAATTTTGGTTTGGTTCTGAATTGCAGCCAAATTCATAGTGCAAATTTAGCACTCACTTTCACAAAGAATATTGGGTGCGTTTTATTAAAGTCAAATGTAAATTATGCTCTAAACTTAATTCATAGTTACCGACTGTACAGATAACATGCACAGTAGAAACAGTTTATGCCACATCATCTTCATCTGAGTCAGGTTCTGCTTTGCTGATTGTTCCAGGAACTGAAGCTTTCTTAACTCTGGAGTAATGAAACCAGGGTCCTTTGCCTGCAACTTTGACGGCAGTGAGGGAAGTCAGCAGGACTTGGAATGGTCCTCTCCACATGGCTCGCAGCGGGTCACTGTCCCACCATTTGATGTAGACCCAGTCTCTTGGTTGGAATTGATGAGCAGGGGTGTCCAATCCTATGGGTCTGGATAGCTCGACGAATTTCTGGAGCTTCTATAAAGTAGAGCCTAAAGCAATTAAATACATTTGTAAATCAACTTTCCCTCTCATGTGAATGTCCCCTGGAATGTGCAGAGTCTGGTATGGTCTTCCATACAATATTTCATAAGGACTTATGTTACCCCTCCGCCTTGGCTGGAAGTGAATCCTCAGAAGAGCTAGAGGCAAAGTCTGAACCCATGACATGGATGTTTCCTGACAAATTTTACCAATTTGCATTTTAAGAGTGCCATTCATGTGTTCGACTTTGCCACTTGCCTGAGGTCTATAGGGAGTGTGAAGGTCCCAAACAATTCCTAGGACACGACACACCTCCTTCTCTATCGCTGCAATGAAATGAGTCCCTCTGTCTGATGACATTCCTAAAGGAACCCCAAATATTGGAATTATGAGATTAAGCAAAGCTTTTACCACTTCTCTTGCTGTGTTAGTGATGCCCAGAAAAAGGGGCAGGTGAACAAAACTGCTCAGAGACAGAGTTTTAGTCCATGAACAGCAGGTATTTATTAATTACGACGTCGGGGAGATTTACCCTTTCAGACCAGGTAAAAACTCCAAAGTGATTCAGTAAGAATACAGAATTTATACAATATTCCGGTCAAGATTGCAACATAATTTTACATATTCATGTTATTG
>NW_020956169.1:158141-163776 GCF_003031625.1 Empidonax traillii | reverse complement strand
AGGAGAAAAGACAACGCAGAAAGAATCGCGTCTTGTCGATATCACCTGGGGAGTCTTTCTGCTGTACGTTCTGCAACCGGACTTGTCTATCTCGCATTGGCCTTTTTAGCCATCAGCGTGCTTGTAGCAAGCGTGGGTAGAGCCCCTCTCAAATCTTCGTTCGCGAAGCCTAGCCATGATGATGATGATATGGGTCCTTTTGATTATAGAGTTTAACTTGTACCACAGCCATATATTTAAAAGGGATAACAAAAGCATGGTTATTGCTATAATCAGCTTTGGATGTATTAAGTAGTCAAATACTTTTGTTGCTGAAGGGGATTGTCCTGTAAAGATATCCCACCAGTGATGTTGTCCTGTTTGTTCTATCTTAGTGAGGACATTCGTTATATTGGTGGAGTCGTGTTCAACCTGCCAAATCATTCGTTGAGCCCTTTTCTTTACTTCTTGGACTAGTTTCTCTACATCGGGATGCCTAAGCATTGCTTTGAAAAGATCGATTTCCATTCCTATCTGCAATTTTGGTACATCATGGTATAAACTGTATTTAGCCTCAATCAGTTGTCTAGTGGTAATAGGAACAGTATAATTAAAATCACAACTCATTATTTCAGTAAAATTACATACACAAAAGTTAATATTATTCGTTTCTACATAGCAAAAATCAATAAAAACATAATCACAAAATGTCCTAATACAAGCACATCCATTTCCTACATAATATACCTGCGATTGGTTTATACTGTGGAGAAGCATTTCAAAGGTGCACATACTATTTTCAGTATCTAAACACAAATCTTCGTTTTCTATGACCGCATTTTCACAGATGTATCCCAGTTGTTCCTTAGGGATACAGGCTTCTGTACTGATTGATTGCCATTTGTTTTTGGAGGAATCATAGTGTGCCCAGACGTTATGATTTATAGGTCTAACTATGACATTCTGGTGTATCGTTCCTAAAGTCAGAACAGGAAAGATAATTTGTTCTTTGGCTGCGCTGATAGTAAGTACATAAGCTTCAATTTGTTCATTTTGTGGATTGTATGTGAAGTTCACTAGATGCCACCACGCCTGATAATTTTTCTCAAATTGAGTGGTGGAGCTATTTCTGGCTATAATTTTTTTTATTTCTTCGGGTAGTATTCCAGCTGTTCCTTCTCTTAGTATTCCTGCAGCTACAGTCTGTACCCATTGTTGTGTTTGTATGCATTGGAAGGCGAGTGCAATTTTCTTGTTAGCCTTTCCAATATAATCAGTGATTTTGGAAAAATCTTGGGATGTATGGTTAGTAACCAGGGTTAGTAACCGAATTGCTAGTGACTGTGTTTCAGCTAAAGTAAGCATGGATGAGCTTAGAGGCACTTTAAGTTTTCCTAGATTGGATGTGACGGCACTCAATTTATTTATCAGTACTTCTTGATCAATTGTGTTTAAAACTCCTAAACCTGTGCCAAGCCACCCGGTTGCATCACGCCGTACGCGTCGTGGGTGTGATCTGGCAGCCAGCCATGCCTTCCAGCCTTTAAGGCTCTGTTGTATGAACGGCTGGCAGTCTTTCTGTAAGTGTGTGATGTTTATCTGAATATTTACTTGTATTCTTTTCAGTGAGTATGTGGGATCTAACAGTAGTTTAAGCTCGTTAGATTGTCTTACTACATGGGGTCCTACAAAGGTTAGATTGTGTATCCCTTTACAGGTCGGAGTGGGAATTGTGATTTTGTCTGTCATTTTTACAGGCGGTTCTGTAGTGAGTTTTGCTTTAAGCCAGATGATGAATGTTTCAGAGACAGTTCTATCTGTACTCTCCCAAGAGCACTGGACTGACACTGATTGGTCAAGTATCAATTTTGTTTCGCACTTGGCTATGTGTTGTTTATTGTCTTTTATGTTATCCTTCCGGCATATAATTGGACCTTTAGCTTTAATCCAAATGTTTCTGGTAGCCTGATTAAATGTGAGTGATTGGTTGGTCAGGGACTTTACAATCATCTCAATCAGTTTGGTTCTTTGCGTTATAGTATTAACACCTTTGCACCCTATCTGTACAATTTCGTTCTGTTGTCCTATTATAGTATATAATGACTTCGGGGGTTTAATCCAGTCCTGGTGGGTGTAAGGTATGTTATTGTGCAGGACGTAAATGGCCATGCCTGGTCGGGGTGCAGTCTCACTTGAAAATATTGATGTGACAACCCATGCATTCGACCTTGGCCATTGCAGGGTGGTGTTTTGAGCAGAGATTGTACTTATCATGAGTCCACAGAGTAACGCTGGAATTCGCCAGTCCATGTTTGGGGTTTCCTCAGGAGTTCTCTTGGGGGGTCTCTGGAGCCTTCTTGACTCGGGAGTAATGGATCCAAGCAGGTCGCTCCTTGATTCGGATCGCCGTGAAGGTAGTCAACAGCACCTGGTACGGTCCTTCCCACTGTTCCTGCAGCGGTTTTCCTAAAAGATTCTGAACATATACCCAATCACCAGGATGGAAAGGATGTAATTTGCAGTCAGGTTGTTTGGGTTGGTTGTCTATTACTATTGTTGCATTTTTATCAAAATGTTTTCCCACTGCTATTACATAGTCACGTATATATTGATTGCCTATTTGATCCACAGCCTCACTGTTAACAACCTGCATTGCATAAGGTCTACCATAGAGGATTTCAAAAGGACTTAGTTTCTCCTTTGAGCGAGGCTTCACTCTCAGCCTGATCAGAGCAATAGGCAAAGCCTGGTGCCACTGTAAATTGGTTTCTTGACAGATTTTGGCAATTTGTTGTTTAATGAGATGGTTCATTTTCTCTACTTGCCCACTAGCTTGGGGTCTGTAAGGTGTATGTAGTTGCCAATTGATTTGTAATGCTTTGCTTATTGCTTTTACAATTTTTGCACAAAAATGTGAGCCTCTGTCTGAGGAGATGCTTTTAGGTACACCGAATCTCGGAATGATTTCATTTAGCAGGACTTTGGTTACTTCCCTTTCTTTATTTGTCCTGCATGGGAATGCTTCAGGCCACCCAGAAAATGTGTCTGTTAAAACAAGGAGGTATCTATACCCCCCTTTCCTTGGGAGTTTAGAGAAATCGATTTGCCATACTTCTCCAGGGAATCTTCCCCTGTGAATCGCTCCTTTCTGTATCTTAGTTCCTGTGTTAGGGTTATTTTTCAAGCAGCGTTCACATCGAGATGTGACTTGCTTTATTGCTGTATAAAGTTTTGGTCCTGCTATCCTAGCTTTTAAGTATTGATAAAGGGGGTCGAGGGCCCAATGGGCTTTTTCATGTTCTGTTTTTACAAATTGCCAGATTGATTTTTCTGGAAGCGCTAGTTGTCCTGTTTCTAACTGGCCCCATCCGTTATCCAGTATCTTACCTTTGTTCCTTTGTATCCACCTGTGATCTGAGTCTTGATATTCTGGCTTAAAATTAGTGTCTAATTCCTCTGGGACTAGGGCTGATATGACTATCCCATCAGTTCTTGCAGCAGCTAATTTAGCTTCTGCATCTGCCTTCCGGTTACCTATTTCTGGAATAGTGTTACCTCTAAGGTGTCCCTTGCAATGCATTATGGCCACTTGATCTGGGAGTTGGACGGCTTCTAACAACCGTAGGATTTCCTCAGCGTGCTTGATAGCTTTCCCTTGGGTCGTCAGCAGTCCTCTCTCTTTCCAGATTGCACCATGTGCATGTACCACAGAGAAAGCATATTTAGAATCCCTCCAAATGTTAATTCATTGTCCTTCTGCCAGTTCAAGAGCTCTGGTCAGGGCTATGAGCTCAGCCTTTTGTGCTGAAGTTCCTGCAGGTAAAGGATTTGATTCGATTACCTGTTCTGTTGTAGTAATTGCATAATCTGCCAGTCTCTCTCCATGCTTCATAAAGCTGCTGCCGTCTGTGAACCAGTTTTCTGCGTCTTCGAGTGGCTCCTCTGTGAGGTCCGGGAGGCTGGAATATACAACTTCGATGGTTTCGAGACAGTCATGTTCGACAGGCTCTTCTGAAATTCTTCCTTCTAGGAATGAAGCTGGGTTGACAACATTAGTTACTTGATTTCAGAAATCTGGACGGTGACAGCCAATGGCCACCTTTCTGTTCCAGTACTGCTGATACAGTATGGAATACCAGAACAGTCATTTTCTGGCCCATAGTGAGTTTTCTGGCCTCTTCTATGTTTATGATTATGGCAGCAACTGACCTTAGACAGGTAGGCCATCCTTTGCTTACTTCATCTAATTGCTTAGAGAAGTAGGTCACAGATCTTTTGTGGGGTCCGAGTTTTTGAGCTAGGACACCCAAGGCCATTCCCTGTCGTTCATGTGAGAATAGCCAGAACGGTTTTGTTACATCTGGCAGTCCTAATGCAGGGGCTTTCATTAGTTCTTGTTTTAGTTTCTTAAAAGCCGTTTTTGCTTCTGGTGTCCAAATTAGAGTACCTTTGGCTTCTTTTAACAGTTCATACAGAGGCTTTGCAAGTATTCCATACTGATATATCCATAAACGGCACCAACCTGTCATGCCCAAAAAGGCCCGCAGATCTCTCACTGTGTCAGGTCTGGGCATCTGGCAGATGGCTTCTTTTCTTTCTGTTCCCAGGGATCGTTGTCCTCCAGAAATTTCGTATCCCAGGTATACCACTTTTTCTTGCACCAGTTGGGCCTTCTGTTGGGAAACTCGATATCCATTTAGTCCCAAGAAATTCAACAATGCAATAGTCCACTGTACACAATTCTCTTCAGTTTCAGTTGTTATGAGCAAATCATCTACATATTGTAGAAGAACGCCCTCTCCCTGTGGCCATTCCCATTGCTCCAATTCTTTGGATAATTGATTTCCAAAGATTGTGGGACTGTTCTTATACCCTTGAGGTAAGATTTTCCAAGTCAACTGAGTTTTTCTACCTTTAATAACGGATTCCCATTCAAAGGCAAAGATGTCCTAGCTCTCTGGGGCTAAGGGAAGGCAGAAGAATGCATCTTTTAAGTCTAGCACTGTAAACCAAATTAGGTTACTCTTTAACCTTGTAAGGAGGGTATAAGGGTTTGCTACTACTGGGTGTAGGGTTTTTGTGATTTCATTTACTGCCCTTAAATCCTGTACTAACCTATATGTTCCATTTGGTTTCTTCACTGGTAAAATTGGTGTGTTGTATTCTGACTGGCATTCCCTTAGTAATCCTAAGTCTAAGAATTTTTCTATTATGGGTTCAATCCCCTTTCTGTCTTCTAACCTTAATGGATATTGTTTCTTGTGCACTGGTTTTGCTCCTGGTTTTAATTCTATGATTACAGGAGTTGCCTGTTTTGATTTTCCAGGGGTATCTGTCGCCCACACTAGTGGATAAGTTTCCCTCATTATTTGTTCAACACTATGATTGTTTGGCTTAGGTTTTACACAACTGACAGTTAAGCTTAGGGCCATTATAAATTGATCCTCATTTACCTGAAATTCAACTTTATTTTTATCTAACCTTATCACAGCCCCCACATTCTCCAATAAGTCTCTGCCCAAAAGGGGTTTTGGAGAGTTAGGCTGTCATAGTTCTGATTTTAGAAAGGAATTTTTCTTTCCCTTTCCCCTTTTTCCCCCTCCCCCCCCCCTGCATGAATGCTATTCAAGAACCATCAAGTGAACAAAGGAGTCGG
>NW_020956169.1:153904-157090 GCF_003031625.1 Empidonax traillii | reverse complement strand
CCCTTCCTTTTTCCCTCGTGTTACGTTAATACACACATACTTAATAAAGGGCTGTTATTTTTCCTTTTTCCCTTTCCCATAATTTGCTTTCCTTCAATCGGAGCCTCTTAATTTTGAATCTATAATTGCTAGAAAAGAAGGTTTGGGTCTTTTTCTCCTAATCCATCCTCAGCAAAAGACCCTTGTCTCAATTAAACTGAGACATAGGCAAATACAAAAATTGATGAATCCCCATTTGTTTTCCTATTTTATATTTTAGGGGTTTCAGAAAGAAAGCTTTTTCTGATTGGCCTGTAGCTCCCATTACTTGGATAAATTCATCACTTTTTGGTACCAATTCCTGATTTAAAACTGAAAACATAGCTCCAGTGTCAATTAAAAAGTCCATTTCCTTTTCATTTTCCCCTAGTTCCAATTTAACCAGTGGGTCAGCTAGGGGTCTGCCCACCGGTCCGCTTCAATCACTACCCTGAAGGGCTATGATAGCAGTTTTCTCTTTCTTATTAGGGCATTCTCTCTTCCAATGCCCCTTCTGAAGGCAGTATGCACACTGATCTAACTCGACTTTTTTCTGCCGAGGAGTTGAGCCTTTCTCTGGCTGAAATTTACCACGGTTCTTATTACCATTGTGTGAGTGTGGACCCGGGTGTTTTGATTTATGTGTCGCCATTGCTATGACTACAGCTTTGGCAAGTCTTTTATCCTCTCTTTTCTTTTCCTCCTGTTCTCTGTTCTTATACACTTTCCAGGCTTCATTCATCAGCATTTCTAAATCCTTATTTGCTGGGTGTTCTAGTTTTTGCAGCCTTTTCCTAATATCTGGATTACTTTGCCCCATAAGTAATCCTAGTAGCTGTTGTTTCCCAGTTTCTGATGCAGGGTCTAGGGGGGTGTATTGCCTTATTGCAGCTCTGAGTCTTTCTAGGAAATCTGAGGGGGTCTCATCTCGTCCCTGCCTCACATCATACAGGGCTGCCCAGTTTATTGCTTTAGGAATTGCATGTCGTAAGCCTAAAGCAATTAATTTTCTATATTGTACCAGTAGATCATATTGAATTGTATCATTTGGATCCCACTTTGGATTTTCCGTAGGGAATATCTCCCAAGCATTCCCTGGTAATAAAGCAGCATGTGTTTTTCCTGTCTTTAAGACAAGTTCTTTTTCTGTTTCTGTTAATTCTGATAACATAAGATCTATGTCTTCCCAATCTACATCTAAGTTCTTTGCAATTAACTCAAATCTTTTAGCAACCTCTTCTGGATTTTTCCTAAAGCACTTGGCTTCCTCTCTCCAGTTGTTTAAATCACTGGTTGTGAAGGGTGTTTTAACTCTCGATTGCTCTCCTACTATTGGCATTATTTGTCTCAAAGGAGCAATAGTGAGTGTTTCCTTTGTTTTATCTGTGGCCTTATCTTTTTCCGAGTCTCTGTTTTCCTGTCCCCCCACCCGCTCAGTTGTTTCTGTCTCCTGATCCCTTTGTTTCTCTATTTCTTTAGCTTTTTGCTCTTCTATTTCCTTGGTTCTCTGTTCCTCCTTTTCCCTGGCTTTTTGCTCTACTGCCCTAGTATAATATGCGTGGCTTGTTCCCTCATCAGGATCATTCGTCCCCGGTGCTGGTGAGCTAACCTTTGCCCTTTCTTTTTCCTGATCCGGTGTTTTTTCTGTCTTACCCTGTTTTAAATCTGAGATGTCTTTCCCTTTTCCCTTCCCTTTTGGAGTGCTTTGTCTTTTCTTAAAGAAGGATTCTAACCAGCTGTCTCCAGTGTCCTCTTTTACGGGTGGGGCAAAGGGTTGCAAGTCTGTGAGGCTGATCAAGCTCTCCCGGTCACTGTCTCTCTTTAGATTAAGACACCTTTCCCCAATACTACAAGCATCACAACAACGATTTTTCTTCTTATGATCTTTCTGATCCTTTTCAAGGGCTAACACAAGGGGATCTTGTGGGGCTACATTTATTCCACAATCTTTTTGCCACTTTGGCTTATTTTTTAGGGTGAAGAATAAATCACAGTAAATTACCTCATCCCACTTACTATGTCTACGAAGGAATACCATAAGTTGTAACAAAGTATTATAATTTAAAGTACCAGAAGGTGGCCATTTTTCATTATCATCTAGTTTATACAATGGCCACCAATTTTGGGAATATTTTAGCAGGGTTCTTTTACTTAGATTTCCACCAGGGATTCCACCTAATTCTTTCCAATGCTTTAGAACGCATCCTAATGGGGTTTTAGGGTCCACTTCCTTCCCTTGAGTATTTCCCATGTGAAAACCCGACAAAATACAATCACAGACCAAAAAATGCCTTTACCGAGTAACGCCACAAGATGTCACCACAGACCGCAAAATGCTAGAACTCAGTTTCTGTAACAACCGACAGATATCTTAACCATATAAAGCATATAGACAATATTAGCTAGCACAAAAATTGCATACTATTCAGCACATATAAGACAGGACAATACAACAAGACAGTATAACGCGC
The DNA here is from genome assembly GCF_003031625.1 of Empidonax traillii. Lineage (NCBI taxonomy): Eukaryota > Metazoa > Chordata > Aves > Passeriformes > Tyrannidae > Empidonax > Empidonax traillii. The sequence continues at coordinate 154,601 of NW_020956169.1, read as the reverse complement.
TGGGCCCAGAAACCAGTAGGCCTTACCAGAAAACCAGAGGCCTAATTTTAAATCAGAAAACCAGAAGGAAACTATTGAGGTACCAGCTTCTCAATTTTTCCCAAGAACTAAAAGGCCTTATTTAAACCAGGAAACTAGAAGGAAACTATTGAGTTACCAACTTCTCAATATTTCCCAAACAGATGTTCAGCTAAATATTTGGCTGAACATAACCAGTACAGACCGAAAGAAGCGTCCTTCTTTACGGAGTGCCCCGCCTTTTAGCAGCGTCCTGCATTGGCAATGTGGCACTTTAACCAGACACCGGTGTAACCCAGAAAACCAGAAAACCAGAATAAATACCTTTTCTTTAAATTAAGAGATCCTTGTCCACCCGTGAGAAGCCAGCGGAGGCGGGAGTCCACCCTTATATAGGTAAAAACTTACCTTGGCGCCTGGGGAAGGGGTCCCGACCTCCGGAGGTCTCCGCAACTGGGTAGAGCAATATCTCCTGCCTGGCTCGCCAAATTGATGCCCAGAAAAAGGGGCAGGTGAACAAAACTGCTCAGAGACAGAGTTTTAGTCCATGAACAGCAGGTATTTATTAATTACGACGTCGGGGAGATTTACCCTTTCAGACCAGGTAAAAACTCCAAAGTGATTCAGTAAGAATACAGAATTTATACAATATTCCGGTCAAGATTGCAACATAATTTTA
>NW_020956169.1:147703-153121 GCF_003031625.1 Empidonax traillii | reverse complement strand
TTAATCCTCATCCTCACCTCACCTCGGGGACCTTTCGTTCTTTCTATTGTTTCTGTGTTCTGATCGCTCAGCCTTAGAGAAACCTTTGGCTTTGGGTCTATTTACCTATTGAGATGTCACCTTGGCTCCTCTGGATGAGATTTATGGGACTGGGGTTCTTTGCCCAGTGTTTGTTGTGGTTCCTTTAAGGTCTGATGCCCTCAGAACAGGACAGAGTCTCATTGTGCAAAATGCAGCTTACGAGATATAGCTTAAGGCAAATTAAAAGTGTACAGGGGGGTAGGGGCCCTCATGGGCCCACAGCAAAAGTGTCCCAATTAACCCTTCCTGCTTCATTAGTATGACACGTAAGCTTCAGGCCATCCACTGAAAGTGTCAACCAACACTAGTATGTATCTGTACCCCTCCCTAGGTGGTAACTCAGCAAAATCTATTTCCCAATAATCTCCTGGAAGGTTCCCAGCCTTTGTCACTCCTAGCACCACCCTCTTGGTTGTATCAGGGTTGTTCTGCTGGCAGATTTCACACTTACTCACTATGGATTGCACGACTTCAGTCATACCTGTCCCTATCACTACCTTCTTTAGGTGTTTTAGAAGGTTCTCTATTCCCCAGTGGGTAGCCTCATGTTCCCACAGAGTTATTTCCCTTAGGAGTGGGGATGTGACCACAACCTGTCCTGTTGGTGTAACAGCCCACCCACTTTCTTTGATTTCAGCTTTAAGGGATTTAATTAATTGGTGGTCTTTCTCATCATATTTTGGGGTGTACCGTGTCAAGTCTATTTCTTTCTGTGGAACTACTGCCAGAATGCCTTTTTCTGCAACCCCTTTTGCAGCCTGGTCAGCAAAATGATTTCCCAATTCGGGAATTGTTTTCCCCTTTTGATGAGGTCTACAGTGCATAATAGATACCTTTCCTGGCTTCCAAATACTTTGAAGGAGTGCATGGATTTGGTCGGCATGTTTAATCCCACTGCCTTGGGCAGTTAGTAGCCCTCTCTCTTTCCAGATGGCTCCATGGGCATGTACCACACTGAATGCATACTTAAAATCTGTTCAGATATTTACTTTCTTACCTTTGCTCAGCTCTAGAGCTCTTATCAGTGCAATCAGTTCTGCTTTTTGGGATGACACATCCACTGGCAAGGCCTTCGCCTTGATTACCTCGTCCATGGTTGTCACAGCATACCCTGTCATCCACTTACCATCCTGCATGAAGCTTCTTCCTTCGGTGTACAGTTCCCAGTCTGGGTTTTCCAGAAGCACATCCTTCAGGTCTGGTCTGCTGGAATAGGTCTCTTCTATGGTCTGCAAACAGTCATGCTCAGACACACTGTTAGTCAATTTTGTGGACAGAAACAGAGCAGGATTTACAACAGATGTTGTTTTCAGGGTAACATCATCCCGTTCCAACAACACAACTTGGTACTTAAGCATTCTGCTAGGGAACAGCCAGTGACCCCCCTTTTGCTCAAGCACAGCTTGTTTAATGGCCAGTCTTCGTGAACGAAGAACCGGGGAAGGTCTTTACACCTTCCAGCCTGCGCATTGGATCTTTTAGGTGAGACACAGTGTGCGCGGAACTGAGTCCACCCTTTAATCCTAAGGTTCATCTGCCGGGGCCAAGCACGCTTGGACGGTGGCAGCGAGGTCCTCAGGACGTAGATGGATTGCCTTACAGGGCTAACGAACTCCATCTGCCCGGGGAGTGGCCCCAACCGGGAATCGAACCCGAGTCTCTGCAGTGACAGTGCAGCGCCTTTACCCTCTAGACCACCAGGGGCTCCCTGCACAGCTTGTACTGCATGGGGTACATACATGACAATGCGTTGTCCCAGGGTGAGTTTCTGGGTCTCTTGGATCAAGATAACAGTTGCTGCCACAGCCCTCAAACACCCCGGTCATCCTTGGCTGACACTGTCTAGCTGTTTGGCGAAGTAGGTCACAACCCTTCGCTGTTTTCCCAGGGTCTGTGACAGTACCCCCAAGGCAACATTTAGTTGCTCATATGTAAACAGTTCAAAGGGTTTGTTTAGGTCTGGTAGTCCCAGTGCTGGAGCTGACATTAAGGACTGTTACAGTTGTTTAAATGCAGCTCTGATCTCATCTGTCCACGTTATAACTCCTTCCTGGGCTACTTTCAGTGCTTCATATAGGGATTTGACTAGTAACTCATAGTGAACTATCCACAGGCGACACCATCCCACCATTCCTCGAAAAACCTGCATTTCTCGTACAGTGTGGGGTTATGGGAGATGGCAGATGGCTTCTTTCCGATCTGTACTGAGCCGTCGATGTCCACGATAGATTTCAAGCCCCAGGTAAATGACTATTTCCTTTGCAATTTGTGCCTTCTCTTTCGAGACCCTATACCCACTTAATCCCAAAAAGTTTAAAAGACTTACAGTGAGTCCAATGCATTGATCCTGACCTTTGGCAGCAATTAATATGTCATCTGCATATTGCAGGACAACTCTTTCTGGTTGCTGCCTTCTCCAGTCCTCCAGTTCTTTAGTCAGCTGGTTTCCAAATATTGTCGGGCTATTTTTATAGCCTTGTGGTAGGACCATCCAGGTTAGTTGAATTCTTCTCCCTGTCTCAGGATTTTCCCACTCAAAAGCAAAAACCTCTTGACTGTCCTTATGCACGTGAATGCAGAAAAAGGCATCTTTTAGATCAAGCACAGTAAACCACCCTAATTCCTCTGTTAATGTGGTTAACAAGGTATAGGGGTTCACTACTACCGGGTATATATCCGCTGTTATTTTATTGATTGCCCTCAGATCTTGGACCAGTCGATAGCTCTTACCATCAGCCTTCTTCACTGGAAGGATGGGGTTGTTATATTTGGACTCACATTCTACCAATAGGTCAAATTTAGGAAACTTTTCAATTATGGGTGCTAAACCTTGATGACTTTCTAGCTTCAAGGGGTATTGTTTTTGTCTTACCAGTGTTGCTCCTGGCTTGAGCATGATGCTTATGAGTTCTGCTCATTTGGACCTCCCAGGATATTCGCTAGCCCACACTAAAGGGATGACAGCATTCTCAACCTCTGCAGGGATCTCTCCGTGGTTCTCCTGTATGAAGAAGGCAACTGCCTCGATATATATCTCTACCCAATAAAGGCATGGGGGAATTTGGCACATAGAGGAATTGATGAGTTACCCAGTGTTTCCCTAATTTAAATTTCAAAGGTTTGAAGAAAGGTCTGGTTTCACTTACCCCTGTGGCACCAACTACAGTTACAGTATCATGACTCAGTTTCCCTTCCAAGGTGTTTAACACAGAATATGCAGCACCTGTATCAACTAAAAATTCCACATCTTCTCCCCCCAGTTTAACTACAATCAGAGCTTCTGTTGGGGTAGAATTCTCCAGCCCCTTCATGCATTCTGGTTTACAGTCAGTTGGGAGGCTGGAGGAGGGGGTGGAAATTCACTTCTCCTCTTCAAGTCTGGACAATCCCTTCTCCAGTGTCCCTTCCTTTTACAAAAAGAGCATAGATCATTAGTCTTTTCATGTTGGTAATTGGATCTATAATTTTCAGGGTGGACATTGTGTTTGCGATGGTTTTGGTAGTCACCATCCTGCTCCAGCCTTTTTCCTTTGCCTTTTTGATCTTTATTTGGAAGACTGTCCAAGCTATATTTAATAACTCTCCAATATTCTTGTCCTCACCCGCCTTCTGCAGCTTTTTCCTTATATCATCTGCAGATTGGTCTATAAATAAATAGACTAAATACTTTTTCCCTGACTCTGATTCTACATCTATGTCTATGTATTTTCATATGACCTCTTTTAGCCTGTTCAGAAAATCTGTAGGGGATTCTTTTTTATCTTGTTTCACTTCATACATTTTTGACCAATTAATTCCCTTCGGAACCCCATGTTTAAGACGATAAACCACCCAGTCCTGATAGCTTTTCAATGCTTCCCTTTTTTCTGGTATATTGGGGTCCCACTTGGGATCTTCTAAGGGAAACACATCTTTTAGTTCTCCTTGAATCTGCCCAGATGTTATGAACGACTCAGTTGTATTCCTGGCAGCTCACTTGACCATGTCTATCTCAGTAGGGTCTAATAATGTTTCCAGTATTGCCTCCAAGTCATCCCAATTGGGATTTTGTGTTTTTATTGCTCTCTTCACATAGCTAGCCACTCTGCCTGGGTTATCTCTATATGCTCGAACCGAAGCTTTCCACTGTTGCAATTCATTTAGAGAAAAAGGAACTTTTATTAAAACTGGACCCTGGTTGCTCATGGTCTGCCTTAAGGGAGCTTCTACTGCAGGTTTTTCCTTTTGTGCTCTTGTTCTACTAGCCACGGGGCTGGAGTCTGACAGATCTTCCTGTATTCTTCTTCCCCTTGTCTTTGGTCTTTCTACAAGTGGTTTCTCTTCCCCCTCCCCCAAGCTATCGTTTGATTCATCCTCAGAAACTTCTGTGCCTGTATCAGTAAACTTTAATCTGCTCCTTCCCCTATGCTGTAAAGCAGAGGCTGGATCTATGCCCCCTTCCCCAGTAGGATCGGGCGGTGTTGGTGGGATGGGGGCGGGTTCATCCCCGCCCCTCATGGCAGAGCTGGAGGGTCCCGTATCAACCGGCTGCAGACACCTCCCCTGCTCCTCCTCCCACAGTCCCGAGATTCAAGCCTCCCGTCCTCGTTGCCGTGGTAACCGCGTCTGCGCCTACCACTCCCGGAACGACCCAGGCGGGGGTCGCTACCCCCCCCATTGTCACCAGTAGAGCCGGCAGTTCCAGTCAGGACCGGCACTGCCGATCAGGTCGGTGCTGTTATAAGTTAGTATAAGAATTTAGACAACTCAATTCCAATTAAAAATTGATAAATTTATTAAGCAAGCGATAATAAAGCAAACAGCGCTGGGTGGTCTGGGGGGCAACACACATTGTTTGAAAACCGCGCTTTTTGTACCCTTTCGATATCAGTTGTTGAATATTCATTCATTGTCCGTTTGTTGCCTTAAAAGGTAATTTCCCTGCTTTGGAGGTGGGTGTTACCTTTTGGCTGGTTGTAGCTTATCTCCCCTGGGCTCATACAGGGGGGTCTTGCATCATCCCCACACTGCAAGGCATGGAGGGCCTCTCTCTGTATCCACATGGCACAGAGAAATACATTTTTATTTATAATTTGTTCCCTGTTCCCGGTCGCAAAAGATTCCCTGGTGTTAGGTCCAGACAGGACCCTTCACCTTACAGACTCCACGGTACGCCTAGAAGTTAGTAAATATATAGAAATAGTTCTTTTGTTAGTACCCCCTTTTTATTTTAATTTGCTTGGAATAAAACCGGTGCCTTTACTTATCACAATCCCCCCCCCCTTTTTTTTTTTTTTTTTTAATTTATGGTTTTATTACAAGCTTTTTTATGTTAAATTTCTCTCATCTTTTGGGCTC
>NW_020956169.1:127933-147583 GCF_003031625.1 Empidonax traillii | reverse complement strand
TTTTTTTTAATTTATGGTTTTATTACAAGCTTTTTTATGTTAAATTTCTCTCATCTTTTGGGCTCGTTTGAGGAGTAGTTTCCGTGTTCTTCTTCATGTCTTTAGTTTGCTCGGGAGCCAGATGCAGGATTATGGTCTTTTGGGCTGTCGTACTTCTTGCTGTGACGCTTTTTTGAATGCACAGATATTGTAGTTAGTTGCATTTCTAGAAATAATCTCATAAAACATGGAATTAACAAGGTAAAAACAATAATTTAAAGACAGTATACAATAAGAAAAAAACTTAATTTGTTTTTATCAGGAGCTTATTGCTTTCTATTAGAGGTAGTTACCATACTTGTGTCATAGTATGTGTTTTGATAGCACTTTTGGCAGTGGTCATTGGCAATGACCAGTAGCAGGAATATAGTTAAGGCAAACAGAGGTCCGGTATAGCATATACCTCCACTTTCCATGCCTATCGGATTGCCGCCGACAACAGGAGAGAGATATCTTCCTGTGGCAAGTACAGAGGCTAATCCGGTCTTGCCCTCTGTGGTGCCACTGCTTTTCAGTACTGGTGTTTATTAATGCTTTCTGGCATTGCCCCTTGGCATTGCTTTTTGTTCTTGCGCTCTGGTTATTTAGGCCTTGATTGCCTCTTGCGCTTAGTTATTTATGCTCCCTCAGTTCTTTGGGTTTTTAAGAAACCTAGGTATTATGGAGTTACTAAAAATAGGAAGGACCACTTTTTTCTGGTGGTTAAAACATGGTATTATTCTTATAACTATTTTTCCTTTGTTGGGGACCAGAGATTTCTCTCCGTTACCGCCCCCCGTTCATAGGGACTGGGGACATTTCCCCGTTACCGTCCCCTTGGGACAGGGACCGGGGATGTCTCCCCGTTACCGCCCCCCAGGAGTAGTGTATCTTCATTTGGTGCTGTTCTGTTGTTTTAGTGTACCGGCTGGGCCCTTGACCGGCACTTAAAGCATGTGCACGCACCGCTGGATTCTCGGCTGGCATCGCTGCCTCCACGCACGCGCTATTGGACTTAAAAGTTAATGAAATCACAGAATTATAGAATTATAGAATTAATTAGGTTGGAAGAGATTTTTAAGATTATCAAGTTCAACTTTTGATCCAATCTCACCATGAGTACTAGATCATGGTACTTAGTGGCACATCCAGTTTTACTTTGAACACTTCCAGGGATGGTGAATTTATCACCTTCCTGCACAGGCCATTTAAATGCTTGATCACTCTGCCTGCAAAGATCCTTTTTTTTTTTAACACTTGATTCAAACTTCCCCTGGCAGAGCTCAAGCTCATGCCTTTTTGTCCCACCGCTGATTGCTTGGGAGAAGAGACCAACCTTCCCCCAGGTCACAATCATTTTAGGCAAAATTCCCCAGGACACTCCAGCCAACAGGATAAACTCGACCCACTCTCAACTCTCCATGCATGGCCACATTATTTATTCATTTTCCTCCTTTACACAACGATCCTTCCCTTTCTCCCTCTTCTGGCTCTTTTAACAACTTATCTCTTATCTAAACTTCCTTCACTCCCAAAGACTGATAATAATCAGTGCTCAGTCCTTTACAATACTATCTCAACAATTTATTACTCCTTGTCTTCTCCCCCATATTCAAATCTCTCAAGTTATTTTTGCTCTCTGTCCTGGCACACAGACTCTCTATTGTTTTAAGAATGCTTCCCTTTTCCACATCACTCCGTTCTGTACTTTTTCTTACATGCTTAACCAACAAAAACTACCTTGTCATAGATCCCTTCAAAAACTTTTCTATTGTCCTTGCAAAGTTCTACTTTTTAGCACTCATCACAAGAATGTTTACACAACGTATGTTCCCACCCCCTCTCACCTACAACGAGAGAGGTTTTGCTCTAAAGATTAAATTCCAGACCGTTCGTAGTTTTCTCTGTCCATAGTCCAATGGTCACTTGCGAGAAGTCTTTTCATTTGAGAGGCATGTGTCAATTTTTGCTTTGCAGTACGGGTCTGCAGTCTTTTGTTGTGTGCAATTCCTGGAATGGAGTCTCTCAACAAGGGGTTAAAGATGTTTCCTTCCCCATTCCCAGGGTTTATCTTATGCATCTTGAAATTTAAGGGTGCTGTTTGGACTTAAGTCTCCCTTTGCTTTTCCTTATAATTCTGTCCCAGCCCCCTTCACTTTTACACTGAATTTTGATTAGGACATAGAAAGTACGAATAGTCCCAGGTTGTGAATATGCTAGTACACAGGAATTAATATAATCGGTTTCAGCCTCCACAGTGACTTGTCGAGGGCTAGCAGGAGACTTTAGTTCATAAACACAATTTTGCCCACCTGGGTTGTCACATCATTTTTTTTTTTTTTACTTTAACAACATGGGTTTAAGTATAAAACAAACATTAAAATTATTCTTTACTTTAAAGTTGTGTTTAGGAAGGAAAAAAGAAAGCACTTCTATTTCTCTTTCCCTTGTAATCCATAGAAATGAAATTTGACTCATGGCAGCTGCATTTGCCCTGCCGGGTAGGTTTTCCTCAGAGTTTCCTCCAGGTTAGGAATTTCCAAAGAAATATGCCAAATAAGTTTATGGAAAAGAAATAAAAATAGAAATATATGTAGTCATTATATAAATGTTAATATATATTTTTATAAAGGGTATTTTAGTTTTTGAAGACATGTCCACATTTTATATAGGGTAATATAAACAGATTTGCAGCAAATAGTCTGGAAGTCAGTTCACAGGGTTAGTGAGAAGAAGAAACATTGTCCTAGTGAAATTAGGGTAAATTAGGTGTGATGTAATTAATAGGTACTCAGTTTACACACATGATGTACACAAAGCCTCCTCCTTAGGTGGAATGGAGAAGAAGTACAGGTGATACTAATACTGAAGTCTTTGTTAAAAGTATGGTTTTCAATACAGAATATACAGTAAAATTATTTCCGTGTATATATTTTAAGATAATAAATAATTGGTATTATTTTAGATTTATGAGAATATTTTAAAGGGACAGACACATGTAATGAAAGTAATGTTATGTTATTATTTAATACATTTATATGAACTATGATTACAATAGCTTACGATATTAACAATGATTTTTGTCATAATTTCTTTAAAAATAAAGTTTTTGACAGTAAAATTATACAACATTTTTGTTATGTTACACTGGCAAATATAAGCACAGACTTATATTAGAGTTTCTAATTTCAATTCAGATCTTTAATAAAAGTATTAAGTAATCAATTACTTTGAAGTCCCACCTTCTTTTTCTAGCTCGTTTGGAGAGAGGAAGCACTTATGCCCCTTTCTTTCTGACTTTTCCTTATCAGTCTATTACATGCAATTCTTTTTTTTTTTCTCTCTATGATTCCAACACTCTTCTTATATTTCCTTTTAAAGACTACAAAAGTAACTTCCCTCTTCCTAAACCATCAAAATTAAAGCTGCAGACCTTTTCTTTCATCACAGTAGACACCGTTTCTTTAGCTCTCTCTCTCCCCCTCTTCCCCCTCCCTCTTCTTTTTTTAGTTTTTAACACTGTGGTCTCAAATCTTGGTACGACTTTTGTTGTTAGATTTAAATTTGTTTTATGAGAAGCTTGGTAAATTTTCCTTTTTTTGTTTCATTTATTTTGTATACATTTTTTTTTGTAGTTTTATAATTTTGAGGAATTTTGATATTTATAATTTTCGTCCTGGGGTCTTAATTTAGTTTTATCAAGAGTTTGTGATGTTTTAGTGCCAGGAATTAAATAATGAAGTTTTTGATACTCTTTATCTTTTTTCAGTTTACTTAAATGGTTTTAGGTTTCTTTGTGTCTTTTTGGACAATTTCTTTTAGATGACCTTTTTTTTCTTGTAAAAAAAAAAATTTTATTATTTGGACTTTGGGCCAATTTGTTGAGACCTGTTCATGTATATTTTTTTGGGGCTTCTTTTAGTAAGGTTTTGAGGCCTCTGTTTTGTCATTCACTTGATTCCTTTAGTCCGTTTTAATTATGTTTTAGGTTTTTTGCCAATTTAGGGCTGAGTTACAGTTCCCACTGGGAGGGGTGTTGGATTGCATTTTCTCCCAGGTATATATATATTAGGTTTCAAAATTTGGTTTAACTGTTTTGTTATTCCCAAGAGGTTTTCTAATAATAAAGTTCTGAGTTCTCTAGGGGTTGTCTACCTCGTCCTACGAGTTTTAGTGCTTTCAGGATTTTCACACTTTTGATCTGATAAGGCAGTGAGTGAGATTTGTAAACTGTAAAGGGTGGCGGGGAATTCAGTAGTTATGTGTAAACAACAATTGAAGGAATTTGGAAAGGTTTGTGAAAGGAGAGGGTTAATGAGGGATTCAGCGGGTCGGGGAAGGGGGGGGTAGGTAATGGGGCATTACACGGTGCTGTGGGAGCAGCAACTGATTCCGTCAGGGGGAATTGATTCCAAACTGGTCATTCTCACTCACACTCCCATGTCCTCACTGCAATCCCCTCTTTGCTTTTAATTACTGCAAGGATGTTTAGAGGCTCGAGGTGTACCATATAAAAAGACAAACACTGCTTCACACGTGGGTGTGAAAACATGTATTCTGCTCCTCTTCCCCTTACTGGAAGCCTGGGTAAGATTAGGAAGTATTCCAGCAGGAATTTAGAACACAGTCAAATAAATTGCCCTCACAGATTGGTGGTTTACGTTGCATAAACAGTGATAGTTACAAGAAGATTTTTTTGCATTTGTTTGGGTTCTAGTTAAGTAAAATATTCTGGTATAGTTTTTCTTTACTGACATAGGATAACTAATGTAATCAAAAATAAAAAAGCAGAGGTAGAATATCTGATAGAAAGACAGAGAGGAAGGTGGAATACAAAGAGAACTTCAGTTTTGCAGAGCTATAGTAAAGGCATTATACAGAAGTAGAGAAGATTATAAATTAAAGAGAATTATAAAATTTTTATTGCTAAAAACCACATATACAGAGAACAACTTCCTGGTGTAGTAAAGTTGAAAAAGGAAAGAATTTAAAGAAAATACTCAGAAGTCCAGAACTATGTAAAAGTAGTGACAAACTAGATTTAACCAATAAAGTTTACACTGCCTAGAAAGAAAACATGTTTATCTATCACTCATTCACTGCCTCTGTCAGGGCATGGAGATGATAACATTTGGAAACAAAGGAGACTGAAGAGAGGTTTGTGGAAAAGGGGAGGTAATGAGAGGTATAGGGGGGGGGCCATAAGGGATTTACATTTGGGGTTTTTGGGCTTGTTGACACACCCAATCCTCGGAAGACTCGAATACGGGCCATATAATATGGGGATTAGAGAATGACTTTTCTCCCCAAGCTTCTATATAATAACATATCATCTTTTTCTTAGATTTAATTTTCTTCCTAGCGGAATTACTCTAATGTTTTATCCTTCATCCTAATGGGTTTTGTGGGGAGATATCGCCCTTCCCCATGGGATCCAGAAGGCTTGCTTTTCTTCTGTCCCATCTTCTAAGGTGCTTTGAAACGTACACACACTCGCTTCCTCTCGGTCGTGACTCACTCCCTCGCGGGCTGTGGGAACTGCACTACAGGAGAGTCCGCACTCGCTTGGTCTCGTACCAAGACCTCTCACACAGGCACACCTTAGGATTACCTCCCCCAACCAAACGGCTCACCAAAAAAGAAAACTCTATACTTACCCCTCCCTGGGGTCTTCGTTTGGTCTTCGTGCACAAAATTTAAGGGGGTCTGCAGATTTCTTTGCTTTATTATCGAAATTTTACTGGGTTCATTGATCCAGAGTTTGGTGAGAACAGCCTTCAGAGCAGGGCTATCCGGAGATAGGGCGCCTCCCTGTCTCTGCAGGAGTTCAGACCAAAGCAATGTGGATTCCCAGCCAACGCATCAAATTGTTATAAATTAGTATAAGAATTTAGACAACTCAATTCCAATTAAAAGTTGATAAATTTATTAAGCGCCCAAGACACACACACATTGTTTGAAAACCGCGCTTTTTGTACCCTTTCGATATCAGTTGTTGAATATTCATTCATTGTCCGTTTGTTGCCTTAAAAGGTAATTTCCCTGCTTTGGAGGTGGGTGTTACCTTTGGTTGGTTGTAGCTTATCTCCCCTGGGCTCGTACAGGGGGGTCTTGCATCATCCCCACACTGCAAGGCATGGAGGGCCTCTCTCTGTATCCACATGGCACAGAGGAATACATTTTTATTTATAATTTGTTCCCTGTTCCCGGCCGCAAAAGATTCCCTGGTGTTAGGTCCAGACAGGACCCTTCACCTTACAGACTCCATGGTACGCCTAGAAGTTAGTAAATATATAGAAATAGTTCTTTTGTTAGTATCCCCTTTTTATTTTAATTTGCGTGGAATAAAACCGGTGCCTTTACTTATCACAGGTGCCAGAGCTCCCATTGCAGCCGGGGCAGGGGCTACCCCGGCTCCCGCTGCTCCCATGCCAGTTGGAACAGCCGGCGCCAACCCCACCGGTCTCAGAGCACCAACAGCAGTTCCCAGGACTCCCGCTCCGCCCGGGGAGGCCTGCCAGCTTGTCCCGCCACTGCTCCCAGGGCCCCTGAAGCAACCATACCTGGCACCGCAGATCCAACCGGCCCTGTCGAGCTGGCAGGACCCGCCCCAGGGGCTACCCCCGCTCCTAATGGACCTACGCCCCCTGCCAACGTGACCGGACCCAGGAGGGGTCCTGGGCTTGCTATTATCATATCTGGGGGAATTAAAAGGTCCAAATCTTAATTTCCAGGTGTTATGGTTTAGCTAATTTCCTCGAACCAGTCAGGAATTTTTTCCCTTCCCCATGGTCCTGTGTGTAAAGCCATCAGGTAGCTATCAGGTGAACAAAAGAACTAGCAGGAATGACTAATGGTTGAGAGATTAGTCTCCTGGGAAACAGGGGAGATAAGAGAGCTACTGTTTACCTTTTCTCTTGTCTCCTGGGCAAGGGGGGGAGGAGTTGGGGGCTGGCTGTGGGTGAAGAAGGTGGGAGGAGAGGTTGGGTGCTATCGCTCTGCCCTTGGTTGCTTGCCAGCTGGTAGCCTTGCCTGGATTCTTCATCAGATAGTAACTGCTTTATACCCCTTGGGGTTTTTTTCCCCTTCTCCTGTTCCTGTTTGGTTTTTTTTTTCCTGACGATGTCCTTGTGCACATTAGGGGAAGAGAAGGGACAGGGCAGAGCAGTTTTCGACCAGCTGTAGTGGGTGAGAGTTTGTCTGGTCCCTTTCCCCCTCTTCCCTTTCCCGGTGTGTGGGAAGGGAAGGGGGACCTAGTTTTTTTGGTTTTCTCCGACACACCCCGGAGCGCGTTCGTCTTTCTTCCCCCCCCTCCCTGTGTGGTGGCGACCAGTGATCCAACAGCGCCACCTAGTGACTGGAACAGGACACTACAAGTTCTGCATCTCCAGTGACCCAACAGCGCTCCCTGCTGACTGTGGTTGGAATTGCACCAAAGGGCAGAAAATTGAACTCTTTACTTTTCCCTTTGCATGTTTATCAGTTTGGTTTTTTTGAAGGGGATTATTTGTGGATATAGGAGCATTGTTTAGTTTTTTTACTTTGTTTTTTCCATGTTTCTGTTAATACACACATACCTTTTAATAAAGGGCTGTTATTTTTCCTTTTCCATAATTTGTTTTTCCTTCAATTGGAACCTCTTAATTTCAGATTTATAATTGCTTAGAGGGAGGAGTTTGGATCTTTTCTCATAACTCATCCTCAACAAAAGACCCTTGTCTCATTTAAACTGGGACACCAGGGCTTTCAATATTGACTGGATCGCGTTTAACATGATTGTTCTTCCCCTTTTTCTCCTCTGATGCCATTTCTGGGAGTTCTGTTTCTAGTTGAACTTTATCTCTCTTATATTCCTTTCTCAATTTCAGATGGGTTAAGAAAAAATAAAATAACTCGGCATAGTGCAACTCAGACCACCTTTCCTCCTTATGAAGGATTGTCATAAGATGAAACACTATACTGATCTCAAAAGAGCCAAATTTCGACCACACTAATCCTCTAATCTGCCCTTTGAAAGGCCAAACATCCATAGTCTAACTAGCTCCTGCCTTTTTAAAGACGTTTCAGGGCCAGTTAAATCATCCCAATACCATAAAACTAAAGCAAGGGACTTTTTGGCCAACACGAAACACGAAACCCTCCTACCTTTCCTGACTGAAACTTCCCGGACAGTTCCACTGACTACTCCGGCAAAAATCCCTTTGCCAACAGACTGGGAAAACACTGCAACTTTTTGGGCCCAAGTTTCCCTTCCCAGTCTCACCGTATTCCCTAGCCCTGGGGAAAACTCCTTCCTGCAGTTGCTAATTAAAATTCTCCAGTTGTTCCTTATCTTACCTCCACGTGCGATTCCAAGAAACTGGGCTCCCCGAGATCAGAACAGGAATTCTACAAAATATGCTGGCCGGGGAAGAAATCCCTGCAAAACAGAATACCGATCCAGAGGAGTCACAGGTCCTTATGCCCCCTTACGAAGCCACCAAAACTGTTACCTAAATGGTTGTGGGGAAAAAATGACTCCAAGTCAAATTAGGTAGGAGATAAGATAAGGATACAAAGGTTTTAATGAGCCCCCAGGCTTTCCGGAATACCTCAACTCAAGCTACCGAATATAGGTGTTTTCAGTTTTTATAATAATTTTCACCCAGTCCCTGTCGGACGACCACTCAGGTTCTGCCCCCACCACGCCTCTCAGGAATTGGATCTGGGGGCATTTTGAGACCCCCTCTTCTTCATCTTTATCTTCATCTTCATCTTCATCTTCCTCAGAGCACATAATGTTCTTGGAGGTCTTCCAGAGTTCTAGACCCGAAGACTGTTGTGTCTATTACTATATCTTCTTGCATAGATTTTAGGGTGTTTTCTATAATTCTACCTTGAAAATGAGACTAAACAGGCCAGTGAAATTTAGAGAATTGATATGGGAATGGGTAACAGGGTTTGCTACATGTGGTGGGTGTGTTAAAGGGTACAGAGATAATGTACTTTAAAATCTACATTTACTACTTAACTACTTCTAAAATCTACAAAAATTAAAAAATCAAAATTCCAAGGTATCACTTGCAACACTAAAAAGAAGCAACGCATATCCACGGAGAGAGTCCCTCCTCCCCCCGGGTACTGCAAAAGCTGAATAGCCCCAGAAGGGGAGGAAGGCACAAACGTCTCCTGAAATCCAAAACTAATAGAACAGCAACACACTCCAACAGGCTATGCCCCCCACCTGTGGGTCCTGCCATTCACCACATCATAGGGCACAACCCTACAAGCAATATATGCACCTGCAGAGTCCACCCTGTCCACAACAACAGTGTGTTTTCACATTCGGCATCCCATCCTCATGGTCAAAAAATGTAACGGGGTGAGTTCAAAAGGATGCCGAGATTGAAAACCAAGACACTGCTGTGAGCTCAACAATAAAACCCAATGTTTATTGCAAAAGGAGGTCAAGAAAAAAAAAAGAAACGGGAACCTGAGAGCAAGAGAACAATAAGAATATGAGACACCCTACTCACATAGGTGTCAATAAGACAGTTATCTTACCCACTCACGATATCATAGAAACCCCTACAGCAGTTGCATCCTTCGGAGGGGGAATGACTCACATGTGCAGGCTTCCCCGCTATAGACAAATGGTCCTTCGTGAGAAGCAAAGATCCCCCCAAAAAACCCAACCAACCGCTTTTATACCATTAACTGATTGCATCTGTCCAGGCAGGTGTGGCCAGTACTGCCCAGACAGAGGTTCTCAGTCTGCCCTCTGGTTATATAAGTGTACCCCTTCAGTGCATGCATGAATACTTTGGAATTCCCCTAACGCATGCGCTGTTTCACTCAAGGGGTCTTATCTATTTGGGTCTGGGGGTTTTACTTCATCTTCTTCTCTTCAGTTTCTCCTTCAAATGTCCTCTACAGACAACCAGTCAATCACAGAACACTAATTAAAACAGTTTATACAAGAAACTCTCTCCCCAGGGTTGAACCTCCCACTTATCAGAGAACTTGGTAGGCAAAGAACAAAACTTTTGCAGGTGACTGGGTCAAACACAGACCAAAAAATAACAACAATCCCTGATACAGGAGTGCATACCTGAAGCTACAAACTGGATTTCAAGATAAGGGAAGAGGCTAAAAAGAGGCAAATCCTGCAAGACGGGATAATCCTTCTTATCATGCTAGTATCCTCCCATACATGATGACTGCTGTGAAAATCCCTTTGGGGAACCTCGAAGACATATGACACCTAGTCATAGAATCATAGAATCAGGTCGCTGAGGACCTCTGAGATCATCAAGTCCAACCTTTGATCCACTACCACCCTGGTAACTACATTATGGAACTAAGTGCCACATCCAGTCTTATCTTAAAAACCTCCAGGGACAGTGAATCCACCACTTCCCTGGGCATCCCATTCCAATGTCTGATTACCCTCTCTGTACAGAATTTCTTCCTAACATCTAACCTAAACATCCCCTGGCAGAGCTTAAGACTGTGCCCTCTTGTCTTACTGATAGTTGCCTGGGAGAAGAGACCAATCCCCACCTGGTTGCAACCTCCTTTCAGGGAGTTGTAGAGAGTGATAAGATCTCCCCTGAGTCTCCAGGCTAAACAACTCCAGTTCCCTCAGCCTCTCCTCATAGGACTTGAGCTCAAGTCCCTTCACCAACCTGGTTGCTCTTCTCTGGACCTGCTCCAGCACCTCAATATCCTTCCTGAACTGAGGGGCCCAGAACCAGACACAGTACTCCAGGTGTGACCTCACCAGCGCTGAGTATGGGGAAGGATCACTTCCCTGCTCCTGCTGGCCACACTGTTCCTGATACAGACCAGGATGCCATTGGCCTTCTTGGTCACCTCGACATGCTGCTGGCTCATGTTCAACCTCCTGTCAATCAGCACCCCCAGGTCCCTTTCAGCCTGGTTACTCTCCAGCCACTCTGTGCCCAGCCTGTCGCATTGCATGGGGTTGTTGTGGCCAAAGTGCAGGACCTGGCACTTGGCCTTGTTGAACTTCATCCCACTGGAATCAGCCAACTCTCCAATCTGTCCAGGTCCCTCTGCAGAGCCCTCCTGCCTTCCAGATGATCGACAGTTGAAGCACAAAAAACCAGATAAAACAAACTGCTTAGAGACAGAGTTTTATGCCTTTAAACAGCAGGTATTTATTTAGTGATACCGGGCAGCTCTCCAGTTTGGGCTGGGCAAAAAGAGTTCCGAAGTGGTTGAGTAAAAACAAGCAATTTATACAGTGTCTAATTACGATTACAACATATTCACATACATATTCATATTATTGTATCATTAGATTACAATATGTCAGGGCAGAGTTTGAGGCGTGGTCTCTATTTTAAGGAATATTATGGTGGTACATCCTGCCTTTACTTCATCATAGGGTCTCGAATTTACTCTTCATTGTCGGGTGACCTTGGAGACCTTCTGTACTTTCTATTGTCTAGTGTTCTGATCGTCCAGACTTTAAGAAAACTTTGGCTTCAGACCTATTTCACCTATTCAGATGTCTACCTTAGCGTATTTGGCTATAATTTATTACCTCTGGGTTCTTTGTGCAATGTACCTATGGGTTTTTAGGTCTGCAGAATTTGTACAGAACAAAATCACTTTTGAGCAAGGTAGAGAAAGCGGGAGGGAACAGTGGTTTTTTGCAGTAAGATGCTTTGATTAACCCTTCTAAAACCTTGTTTTGCTTCATTCTCCCCTTTTCTTAGAACTTACGAATTCTTTCATCAAGTTCTAGTGGAGGATAGATGTGAATTATTGTCTTTTGTGTTTAGTACTCCTAAGCTCATGCCATGTCATCTAGTTGCATTTCTTCACATGCGTTGTGAGTGTAATCTGGCAGCCAGCCTTGCCTTCCAACCTTTAAGGCTTTGTTGTATGAAGGACAGACAGTCTTTTGTATGTGTGTTATGTACTGTCTCATTACATGGGGTCCTATAAAAGTCAGATTATGTACTCCCTTACAATTTGGAACAGGGGTTGTGGTTTTGTTAGTTACTCTTTCAGGTGGCTTGGTAGTGGTTTTTGCTTAGAAATACCCCTATTTTTGCTTGCCTAAGTGTACTCAACTGACACTGATTGATCTAGTAAGATTTTTGTTTCACACTCGGTTTTGTGTTGAAGTTATACTTTTCAAGAGTCCAAGGAATAATGTTGGAGTCTGCCAGTCCATGGTAGTGAGTTCCTTCAGGAATTCTCTTGGGAGTTCTCCGGAGCTTTCTTGACCCGGGAGTAGTGGATCCAAGCAGGACGTTCCTTAATCCGGATCGCCGTGAAGGTGGTCAGTAGTACCTGGAATGGTCCTTCCCATTTTTCCTGCAGAGGTTTTCCTAAAAGATTCTAAACATATACCCAGTCACTGGGATGGAATGGATGGAATTTACAGTCAGGTTGTTTGGATCGGTGGTCCATTACTGCTGTGGTATTTTTATCAAAATGTTTCCCCACTGTTAATGCATAATCATATATGTACTGATTGCATATTTGATCCACAGCTTCACTGTTTACAACTTGCATTGTATAAGGTCTACCATACAGGATTTTGATACTTTTAGGTACCCCAAATCTCGGTATGATTTCATTTAACAGAGTTTTGGTTACTTCTCTCTCTTTATTTGTTCTGCATGGGAATGCTTCAGGCCACCCAGAAAATGTGTCTGTTAAAACAAGGAGGTATCTATACCCCCCTTTTCTTGGAAGTTCAGAGAAATCAATTTGCCACACTTCTCCAGGGAATTTTCCCCTGTTAATTGCCCCTTTCTGTATTCTAGTCCCTGTGTTAGGGTTATTCTTCAAACAACGCTCACATTGAGATGTGACTTGCTTTATTGTTGTGAAAAGCTTTGGTCCTGCTATCCTAGCCTTTAAGTACTGACAGAGGGGATCTAAGGCCTAGTAGACCTTTGCATGTTCTGCTTTTACAAATTGCCAGATTAATTTTTCTGGAGGCACTAATTGTCCTGTCTCTAACTGGCCCCACCCGTTATCTAGTATCTTACCTTTGTTCCTTTGTATCCACCTGTGATCTGAGTCTTGGTACTCTGGCTTAAAATTAGTATCTAATTCCTCTGGAACTAGGGTTGATATAACTACCTCATCAGTTCTTGCAGTAGCTAATTTAGCTTCTGCATCAGCTTTTGGGTTACCGATTTCTGGAATGGTGTTACTCTCAGGTGTCCCTTGCAATGCATTATGGCCACTTGCTTTGGGAGTTGGACGGCTTCTAACAACTGTAGGATTTCTTCAGCATGTTTTTTAGTTTTTCCTTGGGTCATCAGCAGTCCTTTCTCTTTCCAGATTGCTCCATGTGCATGTACAACAGAGAAAGCATATTTAGAATCTGTCCAAATGTTGATTCGCTGTCCTTCTGCTAGTTCAAGAGCTTGGGTAAGAGCTATCAGCTCTGCTTTTTGCGCTGAGGTCTCTGCAGGCAAAGGGTTTGATTCGATTACTTGTTCTGTTGTGGTTACAGCATAATCTGCCATTCTTACCCCTTGTCTCATAAAGCTACTGCCATCTGTGAACCAGTCTTCTGCATCTTCAAATGGTTCTTCTCTAAGGTCCGGACGGTTGGAATACACAGTTTTGATGGTTTCTAGGCAGTCATGCGTGACGGGCTCTGCTGACATTCTTCCTTCTAGGAATGAGGCTGGGTTGACAACATTAGTTATCTGAATGGTTATATCATCTGATTCAGTTAGGATTGCCTGATATTTCAGGAATCTGGAAGGTGACAGCCAATGGCCACCCTTCTGTTCCAGCACTGCTGACACAGTATGGGATACTAGAACAGTCATTTTCTGGTCCATAGTAAACTTTCTGGTTTCTTCTATGTTCATTATCACAGCAGCTACTGATCCCAAACAGGTAGACCTTCCCTTGCTTACTTCATCTAACTGTTTAGAGAAGTAGATTACGATCCTTTTGTGGGGCGGTCCAAGTTTTTGAGCCAGGGCACCCAAGGCCATTCCCTGCCGTTCATGTGAGAATAGCCAGAATGGTTTTGTTACATCTGGCAGACCCAGTGCTGGGACCTTCATCAATTCCTGTTTCAGTCTCTTAAAGGCTGTTTCTGCTTCCAGTGTCCAGACTAGAACACCTTTGGCTCCTTTTAGCAGTTCGTAAAGAGGTTTTGCAAGTATTCCTTACTGGTATATCCATAAACTACACAAGTCTGTCATTCCCAGAAAGGTTCACAGATCTCTCACTGTTTCCGGCCTGGGCATCTGAGAGATGACTTCTTTTCTCTCTGTTCCCAGAGATCGCTGTCCTCCGGAGATCTCGTATCCCAGGTATACCACCTTCTCTTGGACTAACTGGGCTTTCTGCTGAGAGACTCAATATCCGTTTAATCTCAAGAAATTCAACAATGAAATTGTCCATTCTATAAATTTTTCTTTAGTTTCAGTTGCTATGAGTAAATCATCTACATATTGTAGAACGTCCTCTCCCTGTGGCCATTCCCATTGTTCCAATTCTAAAAATTTTCTATTATGGGTGCAATTCCTTTCCTGTCTTCTAGTCTTAATGGTTATTGTTTCCTATGTATCGGTTTTGCTCCTGATTTTAATTCTATAACTACTGGGGTTGCTTACTTTGATTTTCCCGGGATGTCTGTGGCCCACACTAACGGGTAAGCTTCACTCATAATTTGTTCAACACTATGATTGTTTGGCTTTGGTTTTACACAGTTGATAGTCAGGCTTAGAGCCATTAAAAATTGTTCTTCGTTTACTTGAAATTCAAGTTGGTTTTTATTAAACCTTATCACAGTTCCCAAATTTTCTAGCAAGTCTCCACCTAGAAGGGGCTTTGGAGAATTAGGCAAATATAAGAATTGGTGAATTCCCATTTGTTTTCCAATTTTATATTTTAGGGGTTTTAGAAAGAAAGCTTTTTCTGATTGGCCTGTTGTTCCCACTACTTGAATAAATTCATCACTTTTTGGTACTAATTCTTGATTTAAAACTGAAAATGTAGCTCCAGTGACGATTAAAAAGTCTAATTCAAAATACAACCCAGGGGAGTCTGGGGATTTACTCCTTTATTTTGTTGACTCCTCACCTTATCTGGGTTTATAGGGTGTTTAATGTGTTTAAATTTTAGCAAACAACATGCGTTACCGATTAAGGTCACAAGATGCCGCCACAGACCACACAATGCAAAACTCGGTTTCTGTTACCTTAACATACAATTCACAACACACCAGCACAAACAAACTACATATAACAAACAGACAATATAGTATCAAATGAGTTCAACACATAACCCACATAAATAAGACAATTCAGTACGCAATGGGTCCAAAATCTTTATCTAAACCAGAAACCAGAAGGAAACTTAGTGAGTTAATCTCCAAACTGAAAGAGACCAATTTCCCCAGTTTCCCAAACAGATATTTGGCTAAATATTTGGCCAAATATAACCATACTCTTTTGAGCAAGGTAGAGAAAGCGGGGGGGGAGAGAACAGTGGTTTTTTGCAGTAAGTTCCTTCGATTAACCCTTCTAAAGCCTTGTTTTGCTTCACCGTCAGTCATAACGTGGTGTCATCTGCAAATTTGCTAATGGTGGACTCAATCCCCTCATCTAAATCATCGATAAAGATGTTAAAAAGAACTGGGCCCAGCACTGATCCCTGGGGATCACCACTGGTGACTGGCCTCCAGTTGGATGCAGCCCCATTCACCAGGACTCTCTGGGCCTGGCCCTCCGGTCAGTTCTTAATCCAGCACAGAATGCCCCTGTCCAAGTCGTGGACTGTCAGTTTTTCAGGACTATATTATTGGAGACCGTGTCAAAGGCTTTGCTGAAGTCCAGATAGACCACATCCACAGCCTTCCCCTCATCCACCAGAAGGGCACCTGATCATAAAAGGAGATCAGGTTGGTCAGACAGGACCTGCCCCTCCTAAACCCATGTTGGCTTGCTCTGATCCCTTGTCCATCCTGTAGGTGCTGTGTGATTGCACTCAGGATGATCTGTTCCATAACCTTACCAGGCACTGAGGTCAGGCTGACAGGTCTGTAGTTTCCCAGGTCCTCCTTACAGCCCTTTTTGTAGATTGACGTGACATTCTCCAACTTCCAGTCTTCTGGGACCTCCCCAGAGAGCCAGGACTGTTGGTAAATGATGGAGAGCAGCTTGGCGAGCTCTTCTGCCAGCTCCCTCATCACCCTAGGATGGATCCCACACTATTTAGAAGACATCCACTTGCCTTCTTTGAATGCAAGTTTTAGTAGCATCATCAAGACGAACTTGAAACTATATCTCCTGAAAAAAAACATATCGGAAGGCTACATAATTATTACATATATCTTTGGCATTCTGGTCCCATGGACTTGTGAGGATCCAGGTGGCTCAGTAAGTCACTGACTATTTCCTCCTGGAATACAAGGGGGCTATTTGGCTTCCTGTCCCTGTCTACCAACTCCAAAGGCCAGTTGTCCTGAGGGTCGCCTGTCCTACTGGTGAATATTGAGGTAAAGTAGGTGTTAAGTACCACAGCCTTCTCCTCATCCCTGTTAACTATGTTTCCCCCCCAAGTCCAACAAGGAATGGAGGTTTTCCTTGCCCCTCCTTTTGATATTAATGTATTTATAGAAGCACTTTTTGTTATCCCTAACAGAAGTAGCCAAAATTACTTCAAATTGCCCTTTTCTCTCTCTAATTTTCTTTCTGCATGACCTAGTTATACTCCTAAACTCATCCTGAGTAGCCAGCCCTATTTTCCATAGTCTGTAAGCTCTCTTTTTATCCCTGATTACCTTCAGAATCTCCCTGTTTAACCAAGCTGGTCGTCTACCCCGTCGGCTTGCCTTTTGGCACACTGGTACAGCCTGTTCCTGTGCACTCAAGACTTCCTTCTTGAAGCACATCCATCCCTCCTGTACCCCCTTGTTTTCAAGGTTTTTTTCCCAGGGTATGCTCTGGACCAGTCTTCTGAACAGGTTGAAATCTGCCCTCCGGAAGTCCAGCGTAGAGGTTTTATTGGTGGCTTTGTATCCCTGAATATTGCAAACTCTATTATTTCATGGTAACTGTGCCCCAGGTGGCTTCCGACCACTACATCTCCCACCAACCCCTCTCTGTTTGTAAACAACAGGTCTAGTTGGGCCTCACCCCTGGTAGGTTCATTTACCAACTGGAGCAGGAAATTATTCTCTATACGCTCCAGGAATCTCTTAGACTGCCTCTTCTCTGCTGTATTGAACTCCCAGCAGACATCTGGCAAGTTGAAGATGCCCACAAGAACAAGGGTTGGCAATTTTGAGACATCTGCCAGTTGCTTTTACCCCATACTGGGATCATGTAGTCTTGTTTTTCAGATTGCCAGAGAAAGGTACTTAGATTCACTCCGGCGGTGCATGGGTGTAGCAGGGAGAAATACCGAAACTGAAACCAGTACACTGTTGAAAGCTCAACAAAACAATATTTATTACAAAGAATTGGCCAACAAGATGAGAAACTGAGAGAGAGGAAAGAGGAGGGAAATAAACCTTCAGTACAACCCCCCAGTCACACAGATGTTACTTACAAGGTTGTCTTAGCAACCCCAGAATGCTTAGAATTCCCCATAGCAGCAGCTGCATCCCTGGAACATGGGCAGGTTCACAGGATAATGGGCATCATCGCAAAAGGCAACATTGTCCTCCATGTGAAGCTTGAGGTGCCTCCCAGCACAAACTATCTGCTTTTTATACAATTAGTCTGTCTACCTGGGCAGGTATGGCCATCACCTCCCAGCTAGAGGCCTTTGGTCCCTCCCCCCATTATGTAAGTGGTACCCTTTCTGCACATGCCTGCGTACATTGGAATTTCCCTGCACCTGCGTGCTACACCTTGGGGGTCTTTTCTAAATGAGTCTGGGGGTTTACTTCATCATCCTCCTCTTCACTTTCTCCTTCGAATGCCCTTGGAGGCCATTGACCAATAACCAGTCACCAATTAATTTCAATTTATACAAGATGCTTCCTTTAAGGATGAAGTTCTCGTTTATCAGTGCTTGTTTTCTCATCCAAGGCAGTGGGGCACATCAGGGTCACATCCATGCCATTGCTTTTTATATGCTCTGTCCTCCCAGACATGTGCCTGTGCTTTAATGTTCCCTGGGGGATTAAGTGGCTTGGCAGCCAATTCAGGACCAGACCAATGGCTCCAGGGGGCAGGGTGTGAAAGCAGTGCACTATCCCACCTATGCAGAACTTGCCCTAACCCCACCCCCCCCCATCCTTCTTTCTACTTATTTGTTTGGAGCCTGTAATCATTCCTCCGGTCTCCTACACCTACCTCTCAAACCTGTCAAGGTCCCTCTGTGATAAGTAAAGGCACCGGTTTTTTTTATTCCAAGCAAATTAAAATAAAAGGGGGATACTAACAAAAAACTATTTCTGTATATTTACTAACTTCTAGGCGTACCGTGGAGTCTGTAAGGTGAAGGGTCCTGTCTGGACCTAACACCAGGGAATCTTTTGCGGCCGGGAACAGGGAACAAATTATAAATGAAAATATATTTCGCTGTGCCATGTGGATACAGAGAGGCCCTCCAGGACTTGCAGCGTGGGGATGATGCAAGACCCCCCCTGTACGAGCCCAGAGGAGATAACATCCACCCAACCAGGGGGTAACATCCACCTCCAAAGCAGGGGAATTACCTTTTAAGGCAACAAACGGACAATGAATGAATATTCAACAACTGATATCGAGAGAGTACAAAAGCCCAGTTTTCAAACAAGTTTTGTGTGTCTCGGGCGGGGCGCTGGCCCCCCAGGCCACCCAGCGCTGTTTGCTTTATTATCGCTTGCTTAATAAATTTATCAATTTTTAATTGGAACTAAGTTGTCTAAATTCTTAAACTAACTTATAACACCTCTGCATGGCTTCCCTTCCCTCCAGTGTGTTGACTGCATCACACAGCTTGGTGTCATCAGTGAACTTACTGAGGGTGCCCTCAATCCCACTGTCCATGTTGCCAACAAAGATGTTTAACAGTATCGACTCCAGTACCAACCCCTGAGGGACACCACTTGTCACTGGTCTCCATGTGGACAATGAGCTGTTGACCACAACACTGTGTGTGCAGCCATCCAGTCATTTCTTTATCCACAGAGTGGTTCATCCATCAAATCTGTGTCTCTCCAATTTAGAGAAAAGGATGACGTGCAGGACAGTGTCAAACTCTTTGCACAAATCCAGGTAGATGCTGTCAGTTGCTCTTTCCCTATCCACCAATGCTGTAGCCCCGTGTGCTGGTTTTAAAAACACTCAGCAGGGCAAGTTGAGATTACTTGGGCCACTCCCTTTAGATAATGGAGGGCAAAAAGAAAACCAAACCTGAAAGGTTAAAATGTTAGAGTCACAATTTTACTGAGACAAAACTTGAAATAAAACACAACAAAACAGAGGAAAGAAACCCAGTCAGTCAGTCAGTCATGGCTAGGCTTCGCGAACGAAGATTTGAGAGGGGCTCTACCCACGCTTGCTACAAGCACGCTGATGGCTAAAAAGGCCAATGCGAGATAGACAAGTCCGGTTGCAGAACGTACAGCAGAAAGACTCTCCAGGTGATATTGACAAGACGCGATTCTTTCTGCGTTGTCTTTTCTCCTCGAGAGTG
>NW_020956169.1:115483-124507 GCF_003031625.1 Empidonax traillii | reverse complement strand
CACCTTTTCTAGGCCCCTCTCCGTGTGGAGCAAGCAGTGCTCTCCTTGGAAAAGGCTGCTTGGTCATTCAGGATGCTGCCGAGTGAGTCTGTCATCTCCAGGGTCAGACTCAGGCGACCAATGTCCTGAACCGCCTGCATGCAGGGTTGGGTCTGCGGCTTCCAGTGCATCTTATCACCTGCCGTTTCGGAAAGAAACCCACTAAAAGGGAGTCCACCACCCCCTTCGTTGCTAGGAGACTAATCTCTCAGCCATCAGTGCACCAGGCCGATTCTTTTGTTCACCTAATGACCCATTCACAGGGCACACGGCAGGGGGAAAGGAAAGAAAAATTCCTTGCTAACATCAGAACTATGACACATGGCAGGATGGGTTGATGAGAGGACAGCAGTGAATGTTGTCTACCTCGACTTTGGTAAGGCTTTTGACACTGTCTCCCATAAAATCCTTGTAAGTAAGCTCAGGAAATGTGGGTTAGATGAATGGACAGTGAGGTGGATCAAGAACTGGTTGAATGGCAGAGCTCAGAGAGTCAAGATCAGCAGAGCAGAATCCAGTTGGAGGCCTGTAGTCAGTGGCATTCCCCAGGGATCAATACTGGCTCCAGCCTTATTCAACTTGTTTATCAACTACCTGGATGAAGGGATAGAATGTACCCTATGCAATTTTGCTGATGATACAAAACTGGGAGGTGTGCCTCATACACCTTAAGGCTGTGCTGCCATTCAGCAGGACCTTGATAGGCTGGAGAATTGGGTGGAGAGAAACCTAATGAGGTTCAACAAGGGCAAGTGTAGGGTACTGCACCTGGGTGGAATAACTGAGTACCAGTACAGGTTGGGGGCTGACCTACTAGAGAGCAGCTCTGCAGAGAAGGACCTGAGAGTCTTGGAGGATAACAAGTTGACTATAATCTAGCAGTGTGCCCTTGAGGTCAGGAGTGAAACAAAGATTTGAAAAAATTCATCTAAGAGAAGTGCTGGAATCTTGCTCAGAGGAAAAGCCTGGTACCTTGCCCTGAGGAATGCAGGGTTTAGGTTTTTAAGAATTAACTAAGATGGAGTTTGGTACCATGTTTTGACAAAGATGCCCTGGTGATGATGAAATATAACAAAGTCAGCTTGTTTTGTTCTGCTGACCATACTAAAGTAAGGGATAGAAGAGATGTCCTTTAAGCAACCTAGCGATAAGATAGGCATTTAAGGGGGGGAGGGGGTGTAAAAGGACCATAGGTCAAGAAATTTTGCAAACTCCAAACATATAGTCAACGAAACGAAGAAAGTTGGAAAGGCCACCAGAGGATGAGGAGCAAGACGACCCCTAATGCTGCTGAAGAAACCATAATGGCCACCAGATCTGTCCCCAAAAGATGATTCCAGAAGACTCCGCCTCAAGCTCCACACAAACCCCGCCTATTATGAATATGATAATTTTACGTTGAAATCCAATGAATATGTATATTAAGACGTTGTAACCCCTCATGAGATTTGTATAAATTACCCGTCTTTTCACTGAGAACTTGAGAGTTAGTTTGTCCAACGCGAGTTGGCTAGCTTCCCAATGTTGCTCGAAATAAATACCTTTGCTACTTAAAGACTAAAATTGTCTCTGAGCAGTTTATCAGTGCTGGTTTTTGGCATCAGGAGGGCCAATTGTATTGTGGGGTGCATCGGGAAGAGTGTGGCCAGCAGGTCACTGGAGGTGATCCTCCCCCTCTACTTGGTCCTAGTAGTGGCAGCAGCAAGCATTTGACCAGATCAAGCAGGAGATTGCACATGCTGTAGTCCTTGGGCCAGTCAGAACAGAATCAGATGTGAAGAATGTACTCTACTCTGCATCTGGGAATAATGGTCCTTCCTGGAGCCTCTGGTAAAAGGTGCCTGGGGAGACCCGAGGCCGCCCACTTAGATTCTGGAGCCAAAGCTACAGAGGATCTGAAGTCAACTACACCCCAACAGAGAAGAAGGTCCTAGCAGCTTATGAAGGAGTGCAAGCTACCTCAGAGGTGATTGGCACAGAAGAACAACTTCTCCTGGCACCCCAACTACCAGTGCTGAGCTGGATGTTCAAGGGAAAGGTCCCCTCTACGCATCATGCCACTGATGCTACATGGAGCAAGTGGATCCCTCTGATCACACAGCACACCCATATTGGAAATACGAATCGTCCTGGGATCCTAGAAATCATCACAAATTGACCGGAAGGTGAGAATTTTGGTCTAGCAGATGAAGAGGAAGGAGAGCTGGTGGTACAGGTTGAGTGAACTCCACCATACAATCAACTACCAGAAGAAGAAACACGCTATGACCATTTCACTGTTGTATTGTAGGGACAAACAGGAAATGGAAAGCAACCATATGGAGCCCCACATGACAAGATGCAGAAGCTACTGAAGGAGAAGGTGAATTGAGCCGATTTGCAGAGCTCAAAGCTGTCCAGTTGGCATTAGACATTGTTGAATGAGAGAAGTGGCTAAAGCTTTACCTCTATACTGACTCGTGGATGGTGGCCAATGCTCTGTGGGGGTGGTTAGACCGATGGAAGAAGGCCAATTGGAAACGCAGAGGGAAACCCATTTGGGTTGTTGCTATGTGGTAAGACATTGATGCCCGGGTAGAGAGGCTGATTGTGAGAGACTGATAGCAGATATATTCTCAATACATCGAGTTACCCAGTGCTTCCCCAATTTAAATATCAAAGGTTTAATGGAAGACCTTGTTTCGCTTACACCTGTAGCACCAACCACTGTTACAGTATCATGACTCAGTTTACCTTCCGAAGTATATAACACAGAATATGCTGTGCCTGTATCCACCAAGAATTTAACTTCTCTCCCAAGCTTAGCTACAACCAGAAGTTCTGCTGGGGAAGAATCCTCTGGTCCCCATCAGACACCCTGTCCATCCTGGTCCACAGTCAGTCGAGGGACTGGGTTTCCACTTTTCTTCAAATCTGGACACTCTTTTCTCCAGTGCCCTTTCTTTTTGCAGAAAGAAGACTGATCATTCCCCTTATCATGCTGGCAATTTAATTTACAACACCTGTGGTGGGCATTGTGTTTGCGGCATTCATGGCAGTTACTGTGTTTGTGGAGTGTGTGACAGTCATCTGTCACCACCTCCAGCACTTTTGCCTTGCTTTTCTGATCCCTATTCTGATACACTGTCCAAGCTATATCCAATAAATCACCAATCTCTTTCCTTTCACCTGACTTCTGCAGTTTTTTCCTTATATTGCCTGCAGACTGACCTATGTACAAATAGACCAAGTGTGTTTTCCCAAGGTCTGAATTGAGGTCCACATCTGTATATTTTTGTATAGCCTCTTTTAACTTATTCAAGAAGTCTGTTGGGGATTCATTTTTGTTTTGCTTCACCTCATACATTTTTGACCAATTTACTGCTTTTGGAATAGCATGTCTTAAACCATACACCACCCAACCCTGATAATGTTTAAATGTTTCCATTTTTTTCTGGTGAATTGAGATCCCATTTCAGATCCTCTAAAGGGAATATATCCTTTGGTTCCCCTGTGAGTTTTCCAGATGCTAGTAGTGCTTCAATCACAGTTCGGGCAGCTCACTTAAACTATTTCTTTCTCCCTTCTATCAAGTAATGTATCCATTATAGCCTCTAGATCATACCAGTCCGGATTTTGTGATCTTATTGCTCTTTCTACACAATTAGCTACCTTCTCTGGATTCTTTTTATATTCCCCAACTGAGGCTTTCCATTGTTGTAACTCAAGCAGAGAAAAAGGAACTCTTATCAAAATTGGTCCCTGGTTACCCATGGCCTGTCTCAGGGGAGCCTCTATAACAGTTTTTCCCTTTTTAGTTCTAGTTCTCCTGACCACCGGGCTTGGATCCAACAGAGCCTCACACACCCTTCTCCCCTTTCCCCTCGAAGTTGCAGTATAAACTTTTCCTTTTGTTTTTGATTTTACTACAGGAGTCCCTTCCTCCTCAGAGGTGCTGAGTTGTCCTTAGAGGCTTCTGTATCTGTATTAGTGAAATCACTACCCATAGTTTTAACTTTCATGTTCGAGGGATCAAAGAGGGGAAGGGTCTGCCTTTGCCTCCTCTCGGAGGCCAGGGGTGCCTTCCTCCTCCTCGGGGAACCTGTTCCCTGATGATATGGGGAAAAAGCTGGGAATGCAAGCCCTGGATGTGCCCACCCCTTCCCCCCGCTTTCCGGAATGGGAAAACCTGCATATGGGGAGGGAGGGGGGGGGAAGTTGGCATGACCCTGCCCCCAGCATAGCCGGTGGGGGGATAAGGTCCTTAGGGGACTGGGAGTTGGAATGCAGAAGAGGCGGCTCTGGCTCCTCCCATAATGTCAGTGCCAGTGTCTTGGGGGAGGGGGCGACAACCATCTTCACTCCTCCTCTATCAACAGCCACTTTGACCGTAGTTGTCTAGGTATCCTGGGCAACCAAGTTGGCGCCTCTTGTAGCCATGGAGTGTTCAGACACGAGGCGGCCCATGTCCATGCCAGTCGCAACCAGGTCTGCGCCTGTGCTTGTGTCCGTGACGGCCCCTGCAACAGCACTACTCCCCCCAGGACCCACTGTTGTGGCTCCCGCCACAGTGTACACAGGGAGTCCAGTCCCTGCTTGTCCCGTGGTGGCAGCTCCAGTCACCACTGCTCCGGTAGCAGCTGCTCCCACTGGTCTGGTCCCTGTCGATCCAGCAGGACCTGCGCCTGCCGCTCGGGCAGCAGCCCCAGAGCCAGCCTGTCCCACGGCAGCACCGACCTGTCCGGCGGTGCCTGGACTTCCTCCTCGCAAATCAGGAGCAATAAAAGATCTAAGTCCTTGTTTCTCAGGCTATTAACATAAATTTGACTGATGGGATCATGTTTGCCACCGTGTCTCCTTTTTCCTCTCTCTAAAGACATTTTTGAGAGCTCCACCTCTGCCAGGGCTTTGTCTGGTTTATATTCCAGGTGGTTTAAAAAAGCCAGAAACAATTCAGCATACACTACTTCATTCCACCACTTCTCCTTATGGAGGATTGACATAAACTGTAACACTGTATTCATTTGAAAAGAGTCAAACTTCAGCCAAGTCTCCAAGTTGTGCAGCCCATGCAATGGCCACATATTTACAGATAGCCTAAATAACTCTTTAAAGATGTTTCAGGGCCTGTCAAATGCCTCCAGTGTTGCAAAACCACATGGACTCAACACAACCCATGATGGCAATTACCAGGCAAATAGAAAACTTCCCAGCATTGGATTTGAACCCATGGCCTCAGGATGACCAAACAGGCTCTCTCCCTGCATACCACCACCAACTTCAAGTGAGTGCAGGCTATTTTAATGCAATAAAGGCATGTACCAAGTCAACACAAACTGCCTGCCCAGGTGAAATGCTTTTTGCCCACAGACTGGGAAAACACCAACTTTTGCAACAACACAGGGCCCCAAAAATCACACTTCCCACTCCACCGTATTCTCCAATTTCTGGGAAAAACCCACTTTACAATTGCTAGCAAAATTAACCCTAAAAGAGTTGCTCTTTTATCTCACCTGTGCCCAGGATTGTTAGGAGTTGGGGCATCTCAGGATTGGTGCAGGAACCCTTCAAATAAGTGGTGCCAGAAGAAAATACAATGGTTCTACAATTTTATAATAAGGTCTGTCCAATCCCAGATCTATCCAGCCCCCACTTCTGCCCACATCTGCCTCCTGACATGCCCCTTCAGGAATTGGGTTTAGGGTCTTTGGGACCTTTTCTTCCTCATCTTCATCTTCTTCACAGCATGTACAGTCCTTGAAGGTTGCTTTGTCTGTGTGGTATCTTGTCCAGACCTAGTGTGTCATGTTCTTAAACAGAGGTGTTTTTCTACAATTCTATCTTGGAAAGAAGACTAAACACGCCAGCGGAATTTAGAGGGATTGATATGAAATGGGGTAATAGGGTTGAGTATGTGTAAACTACTATGCTAAAAGGTAAGGGATGATACAGTTACATGAAAATCTACATTTACTACACAACTACTTCTAAAACCTACAAAAGCTAAAAAATCCAAAAAGCTTTAAAGGCATCACTGGACAGGGAGCTTTTGCAAGAACCTTTGGAAAAAAGGACAGGCAACTCATGAAGTGTTTAAGAATGTCATTATGTCATGTAGAAAGAAAATTAGAGAGGTAAAAGCACAATTTGAGCTTAATCTGGCTACTTCTGTTAAGGATAATAAAAAGTATTTTTATAAATACATCAGTAGCAAAAGGAATGGCAAGGAAAACCTCCATTCTTAGTTTGACAGGAAGGGGAACATAGTTACCAAAGACAAGGAAAAGGTTGAGGTACTTAACACCTTCTTTGCCTCAGTTTTCAACAATAAGACAGGTCATCCTCAGGAGAACTGGCCTCTTGGGCTGGCAGACAGGGAGGAGGAGCTGAATAGCCTCCTGTAATCCGGGAGGAAGCAGTTTTGACCTGCTGAGCCACTTAGATCCTCACAAGTCTATGGGACCAGATTCGATCCATCCTAGAGTGATGAGGGAGCTGATGGCAGAGCTCACCAAACCACTCACCATCATTTATCAACAGTCCTGGTTCACCAGGGAGGCCCCAGATGACCAGAAGTTGGCCAATGTTATGCCCATCCACAAGAAGGGACAGAAGGAAGATCTGGGAAACTACAGGTCTGTCAGCCTGACCTCAGTGCCTGGTAAGGTTATGGAGTAGATCATCTTGAGTGTGCTCACACGGCACCAGTAGGATGGATGGGGGATCAGACCCAGTTAGCATGGATTTAGGAGGGGAAGGCCCCTGCCTTACCAATCTGATATCTTTTTATGACCAGGTGACCCTCCTGGTGGATGAGGGGAAGGTTGTAGATGTAGTCTATCTGGACTTCAGCAAAGCCTTTGACACTGTCTCCCATAGAATTCTCCTGAAAAACTGGCAGACCACGGTTTGGACAGGGGCAATCTCTGCAGAGTTAAGAACTGGTTGGATGGCTGGGACCAGAGAGTGATGGTGAACGGTGCTGCATCCAGTTGACAGCCAATCACTAATGGTGTCCCTCAAGGGTCAATGTTGGACCCAGTCCTGTTTAATATCTTTACTGATGATCTGGATGAGGGGATTGAGTGTTGTCCCAGTTTAAATGAGACACAGGTCTTTTGCTGAGGATGAGTTATGAGAAAAAACCCAAACTCCTCCCTCTAAGCAGTTATAAATCCAAAATAAGGAGGCTCCGATTGAAGGAAAACAAATTATGGAAAAGGAAAAAAATAACAGCCCTTTATTTAAAGGTATTTGTGTTTTGGCAGAAAACATGAAAAAAAAAACCACCAGTAAAACAACCAAACAATACTCCTATACCCACAAAGAATCCCCTTCAAAACAAACCAATGAACAAGCAAAGGAAAAAAAGAGTTCAATTTTGTGCCCTTTGGTGCAATTCCAACCACAGTCAACAGGGGGAGCCCTTGGGTCACTGAAGATGCAGAGTTTGTAATGTCCTGTGCCAGTCACCAGGTGGTGCTGTTGGATCACTGGAGATGCAGGGCTTGTAGTGTCCTGTGCCACCAGGGTATGCCGGAGAAACCAAACCAACCAAAAAAACTGGGTCTCCCTTCCCACACACTGGGAAATGGGAAAGAGAGCGGGGGAAGGGAAACAACAACAAACAGAAAGTCCTCCCAATGAAAAAATGAGACCCACGCTGTTCGGCTGGTCGGAATCGTGCAACACAGTCCTCTCTCTCCCCCTGATGTGATCAAGGACCACCGCCAGGGAAAGAAAACAAACGGGAATGGGGAAAAGGGAAAACCCCCAGAAACAAACAAACAAAAAACCAGATCCTCTCCCATGAAGAATCCAGGCAGGGCCTGCAACTGGCAAGCGGCTGAGGGCAGAGAGAGCCACCACACTTCCACTCCCACCTTGTTCCAGCCAGAGCCCACCAACCAACTCCTCCCCCTGTTTCCCAGGAGATGAGAGAAAAAGGAAACAGTAGCCCCTCATCTCCCCTGTTTCCTAGGAGACTAAGTTCTGGCCATTAACGAGGGAGTTAGTTCTTTTTGTGTCTCTTAAGTGCTCACCTGATAGCTCTGCACACAGTGGGCAGGGGGGAAGGGAAAAAATTCCTGCCTGGTTTCCAAGAACCAGCTAAACCATAAGTGTAAAATTAGCAAATTGGCAGATGACACCAAGTTGGTGGCGAAGATTTATCTGCTGGAAGGCAGGAGGGCTCTGCGGAGGGACCTGGAGAGACTGGAGAGATGGGCTGATTCCAAGAGGATGAAGTTCAACAAGACCAAGTACCAGGTCCTGCACTTTGGCCACAACAACCCCATGCAGTGCTACAGGCTGGGCACAGAGTGGGTGGAGAGCAACCAGGCTGAAAGGGACCTGGGGGTGCTGATTGACAGGAGGTTGAACATGAGTCAGCAGTGTGCACAGGTGGCCAAGAAGGCCGATGGCATCCTGGTCTGTATCAGGAACAGTGGGGCCAACAGGAGCAGGGAAGTGATCCTTCCCCTGTACTCAGCGCTGGTGAGGCCACACCTGGAGTACTGTGGCTGGTTCTGGGCCCCTCAGTTCAGGAAGGATATTGAGGTGCTGGAGCAGGTCCAGAGAAGAGCAACCAGGCTGGTGAAGGGACTTGAGCACAAGTCCTATGAGGAGAGGCTGAGGGAGCTGGGGTTGTTCAGCCTGGAGGAGTCTCAGGGGAGACCTCATCACTCTCTACAACTCCCTGAAAGGAGGTTGTAGCCAGGTGGGGGTTGGTCTCTTCTCCCAGGCAGCTATCAGTAAGACAAGAGGGCATGTGTCGTGGTTTTGCTCTGGGTCAATTTTGCCTTCCACCCCCCACACAATTACTACTAGTTGAGAGAAGGTATTTGCAGACAAAAGAGAGACAGGACTTGGGGGAACAGTATAAATATTTATTACTAGTAAAATAAAAACTACTAATACTACTAATAAGTTAAAAACTAAAGAATTATATCTATAACAATTTCTACCCAAGTTGAAGTGTTATATATTTACAGAAATACTTCTTCC
>NW_020956169.1:80232-114681 GCF_003031625.1 Empidonax traillii | reverse complement strand
CATCTCGCTCCAGCATGAGATTTCTCAGAGTTACAAAAACTTTAACAGTAGTATGGATCCACACACGCACGGATCTCGTATCTCACCTGAGTTGTCACTGCTCCAACACAGGTTTCCCTCAGGGTTATAAATCTTCACTAGGACTCTGCCTCACTTCAGTCCTTTTCATGAAGTTTCGGTTCTCTTTGGTACATCCACAGACTTCTTTATCAGTTGCATGGGAAGTCTCCTTATTCTAACAAACTTTTACAGGTGGCAGGGATTTATTTTCAGTCTTTTCCCTGCTAAGGAGAGAGAGCAGAAAGGCAGGGGGGAAACAAGCCTCCCCCCCTTTCGCACTTTACTTTTCTTGCTGCAGTTTCAGCTGCCAGCTTCGACCTTGGAAGCTCCGTTATCTTTCGGCTGGAATTCTTCCACAGCGGTTTCTGTCCAAGCAGTCCGTCTTTTAAACTTTTTTTTCTCTTCACTCTCTTACGAGAGAGAAGGGAGGACTTCAGTGCTGCACCTGCTCCCCCCCCGGCCCAAGCCGGGGGAGGAGGGAGTCTGGCCCTGTTCGGGCCCGGTACTCCTCTCCCCTACATGGCTGCTACTCTAATTCCAACTGCGCCAACAACCTTCTCTTCCGTTTTCTTGAAGATGTAATTAGCAAAGGCGTTTCTGGACTTTTGATTGGTTTTTTTGTCCGGAAATTACCTGGACAAAACCATCATCAGCCCCAGGGATGGGCTGAGGGGGCAAAACCACGACAGCATGGTCTCAAACTCTGCCAGGGGAGGTTTAGGTTAGATGTTAGGAAGAAATTCTGTACAGAGAGGGTAATCAGGCATTGGAATGGGCTTCCTGAGGACGGCAGGCCAAGGCAAGATGGAGACTTTGTGAGCGTCTGTTTACACTTTGGCTATTGTGATCACTCCCTCTAGGCAGGACCTTCAGTTCACTGACCCCTCACTCTCCCCCTATTTAAAGTGAGGGGTGCTACAGCCAATCAGGGGCTCCGAGGGGTGTGGTGTGGGCAGGCTACCAGACCAACCTTATTGATTGACAGATCCCCCATGCAGCTTTAGTGCCATGTGGCTGTTGACCCCAGCATCTATCTTGGCTGCAGGCCTTACATGTGCCTTACTGCCATGAGGCTGCAAATCATGTTTCTGCAGGCCTAGCGTAGCCCTTCCCCCCCACACACATATCCCCACAAGGTGGTTCCAACCCAATAATTACTGATCTGGTGTCTAAGAGCCATGTCCAGAGATGAAGGGGTTCCAAATCCCTTATGAACCCCTGGTCAATACCCGCATCCTGAGAAAGGTCTCCGAAATATCTTGCTTTGCTACTGTCAAACAGCGCACCTTTGCCCATATGTTGTTGTTTGTGAGGACGACCATAATAATAAAACTGGGCACTTACGACGATGGCCTAAATTCAGCTTTTATTCTCTTCATCCGGAATATTACATTGTCTTCACACAGCTGCACTCACACTCTGTCCTGTAGAATCTTACATACTAACACTATTCTTAGCTCTATTATCTATATTTACCACTAGCCTTCACATATGATTGGATGTTCACCTCTTATTTACATTCTTTTCCATGCTGCCAGGCACTGCGGCCTTGCTGCATCCTCCGACAATTCCCCCTTTTTTTGTATTTGTGCCACAAAAATTGTCTGGGTCGTCCTTTGCAGGACCCTTTGCAAACACGACACCAAACATGGCAACATCAGTAGCACAATTACAACAATAGACAACAGAAGCAAACTTGACTACAGGCAAAAGCCATCCTGATAGTTCCCATTTACCAACAGACCATTTAGCCAATTCTGACCATCATTAACCTGCAATTCTTCGATACCTGCTTCCAATCTTCGAAGGCTAGCAGCATCAGCTTACCATAATTAAATCTATACAACACATCCTCTTAAAATCTTAACACTTTTAAAGTATTTTAAGTTCACACACATAGATATTTACGCATCTTTTTTCACTCATACAGCTTTTTTTCCAGTCATTCAGAAGGTGGTCACCTCAATCAGTCCTCATTCACACATAGCTGGGATTTTTATTATAGTTTTGCATTTCAACCACACATAGATCCCAAGTATTACTAGCTGTGTGCTTCTCAGTCTGCCATCTCCAATGGTCATGTTCACGAACTCCACCTGTCCTGAAGAGGAATCAATACAAGGAACAAAAAGCTTAACAAACCTAAATGAGATCCATTTCTGATCCAGCACCTGTTCGTGTGCATGCATATTCTCCTTCTCCCCTTTTCCCCTTTTTTGTTTTGAAAATTTGTTTGACATGTAAAATGCTTTCTTGACAATAACTTGCCCCATGAGTGTGCTAGCCCTGCTTAGGAATACCAAAAGCTATGCAGCATAACAGAAACAATGTTAGGTGAACTGAAAGAAGACAAGAAAATCATATGTATACATTTTAAATTCCCACCTGAAATGTACCTTAACCTAATACTAGGAAGGGGGAAAAGGAAAGAAGGAAGGTGTAATTTGCAATTACAAAATCAGAGTAACCAAGTAACCAGGACCAATCATAGATCTCCTAAACTTTTGACTATTCCTCAGTAAGTTCCACTTCTCTGTGACAAACTTATTGAACCAACACTACTAGCACTACCAGTCATGCATATGGAAGTTCTCTTTAAAGTTCCCTTTTTCCCTTTTTTTTTTTTTTTTTTTACACTGCCGAGAAAGCTGTGCCGGCAACACCACAAATGCTGAACCCTGCAGCTCTGGGACCTTGGGGACCCTCCTCACCGCTCCAGGACCCTCCTCCCATGGGCGACGGGGCCCAATTGCTGTCAAGGGGTGGCGTGCCCCACTCTGGCTCGGAGCCCGCAGTGCCCCAGCTCTGCCCCGCCGTGCAGCTGTCTCTGTGCTCTCTGGATGTTGGTATCTCCGAAGTTGGAATGCAGTCAACTCTCAGCTTCTGTCCATCTACCTCTTCCAACCCTTTCCACTGTTAACAAAAAGCTTCACAAACCGTTCCTATTAATAGTTCAGTCTAAGTAGTTATTGTGGCAGATACAGATGAGAGCAGTCAGACAATTTTACAGAGGGACTGCGTGGGGAAAAAACAAGAGCTCTACCTTGAGACCGTAGCTAGTCTGCCCGCTGTTCCCCAATGGGTCTCAAACCTGTGGCCCTCGGATTTAGAGTCCTACACATTACCGATTGAGCTATCCTGGCTCTCTCAAAGCTAGCTGCCCTCCCTTCCAACCTACCGGGTTCCCTTCAAACCTGCTGCGCTCCCTTCAAGGTAGCCAGGTTCCCTTCAACTCTTACAGCAGCTTCGTCTTGGAGTCTTAGAGTAAAAATCTTTATCCTGTGTCTTCTATCTGTGAGTGACTGTTGTGAGGAAACTATATCTTGCAAAGCAAACATATTTTTGTCTCTTGTTCAATTTCATTAACATTGTTAAAAGTTCAAAGAATGTTGTGGGCGGGCTTTACAGAATTCTACAGTTGCCATCCTTTGTAGAGCGTGCGGGGGGGAAGGGGGGGGGGGGGGGGAGGCTCCGGGCCTCCGTCTGCCCGTGTCTTCCAGTAACCCTCCATCTTGCCTTGCCCCCCCGTCTCGGTCTGTCTTCAGTACACACTGCGGGAGGGAAGGGGCGGGGGGAACGGGACGGTTTCGATCGCGATGTGAGCCGGCCCTGGCCCCGGCCCCGGCTCTGACTTGGCAGAGGCGAGCCGGGCTGCCCGGCCCCGCGAGTCCTTGTCGCGCAGCGTTGCTAGTCCGTGCTGCCGCTTCGCAGTGCCCCCCCCCTTGCCCTGTGCCGCCGCAAACCCCACTCAGAACTGCCATTTCTTTGAACTTCACGTCGTGAGCAGCCATCATCATCATCATCACGCTGTCTAAGCAGTGCATTTCAAGTGCCAACCATGCGTCCCCATCCGGACTCTAACTCTATCTGGTCCCATCACACCCCCACAGTTCCCGGTGGTTCACCTGCCTCAGGTGTCAAGAAATCTCGGGTCTGGACCCATTTTTCGCAGCCGCCCCGCTACTCTCAGCTACACCTGGGCTTCGTCCTCGCCGCACATTGCCCTGCGGCTCTAATTTCTCTCAGGGAAATATCTCCGATTCCTCGACAGGGAGTCTCATCGGCATTAGTTGTGATCCCTCCTGGCTCGTAACACTCGGGGTTCACCAGTTGTTGTTGTTTGTGAGGACGACCATAATAATAAAACTGGGCACTTACGATGATGGTCTAAATTCAGCTTTTATTCTCTTCATCTAGAATATTACATTGTCTTCATACAGCTGCACTCACACTCTGTCTTGTAGCATCTTACATACTAACACTATTCTTAGCTCTATTATCTATATATTTACCACTAGCCTTCACGTATGATTGGATGTTCACCTCTTATTTACATTCTTTCCCATGCTGCCAGGCACTGAGGCCTTGCTGCATCCTCCGACACCCATAAGATCTCAGACTCGAATCAACAAGGTCAGAATGGATTTGTTTGGTTGTCGAGCAGCTTTTGGTAGACAGTGGTCAGGGCTCCACATGCAACCACAAGCTGCCCCTCCATAGATCTACCATGGCACTTTTCCCTCACCGATCTCAACACCTTGACAGAGTCCTGCAGTTGTTGAAGGGTGAACTTTCAGGTCATTGGAGCAGAAACATTCTCCAAGAACCTACCCATGTCCTCCCACAACTCATACCACTTGAAACTATTCACTCCTAGGGTGGGCTTCTGGACACATTCCCGATAGGTCTTGGTCCTAACTTCATACATAAGATAGAGTATAATAATGCAAACTGTCAAACATATCACAGAGTAAGGTATGTCTAACATCTAGAGGGAATTGAAACTATTAAAAAACTGTTGTGGTGGACCTGAAGGAGAAATAGGTGAAGGATTGGGAAAAAACACTCTCCTGCGGTTCTCCCCCAGATTGGGTGCCATTATCACTAAATCCCCAAGGATAACAGTTTAGGTTAGGGGAGGAAAACAACCCTGAAAACACATTCCAAAGGAGATTTATAGGCACTGAATTTACCACCCCAGAGATCCAAGTTATGAACTGAAAAATATCCACAGCTAACTTAGTTTTAGAACCTATTTTGAGATTAACACCTATGAATGGGAAACATGTATGCAGGAATACATGCCAAATAAACAGGAATAAATGAGACAACATGATGCCTTAGGGGTTCTGTATCCAATACGCAAATGGATTATTCAAAACTGTTCTTCTTTTTCCACTTTTACTTTCAATGCCTCACATTGGGAAATGTCAATTTATTGTCTTGGTTTACTGACAATATGTCCAAGGAGGCGGGGACTTCAATGGAATAGAACCCCTCCACTCCTAAAATTACGAGGTGTCCAAGTGAAGTATAAAAATCAGTAACAGTTTTACTAAAAAAAAAAAAAAAAAAAGGAGAACAAAACCCAAACAATAACAGAAAATGTCATCTAAACCCACTCTTTCAGTCTATGCTGCTGAGATGACAACGCAAACCTGACAGAGGTCACATGCAGAGCAAGGTTGGAGGAGGAAGTACTAGCATGCGGAGTGGCGCTGGTGGTGCGGGGCAAGCAGCAGCAGTGGGCAATGGCAGCAGGCAGCGATGGCAACTACGAGTGGCAGTTACTCCAAGGTGATAGCGTCAGGGCTACAATTGACAGGAAGCGATGGCTTTTGGGCAGAGGTACTGGTGGCAGTGGTGACAAATGGGAGAACCCCCACTTGGCATGAGAACTGCAGAGCTGGGATGCAGGGTAAGTCTGGGATGTGGGTCAGCAGTGAGGCAGATGGCGCAAAGGGGGTTGGCAGCAAGGCAGGTCCACATGGGAGCCAACAGTGAGGCAGGAGGCATGGGGCACGAGGGGGACCAGCAGAGAGGTCCTGGTGGTGAGCAACCAGTGACTTCCTCCAAACTACAGCCCCAGAAGCCAGAGAGAGACAGTTTTGATGGCTCCAGCAATTTTTATTCTTCCTAAGTTCTCATGGCACTTCTCGTGGGGACCCTCACCCTTCCCCACCCCACTCCCCACACAGGGGAAGAGAGGGGAGGTGTCCCCTGCGCCCTCCAAAACCACACTGATGAAATGAAAAAATTCAACAAGAAAATCTTCTTCATTTAGCTAAACCATAACAACCACCTAGATAGGAAATACACACTAAAGGAAGAGGGAAATACACAGAGAAGATGCTCTGCTATCAATTCTCACAATTTAAAACCACAAGAGTCCAGCCACTGTTCTCAAAGCCTCAGCCCTGGAGCAATGTCAAAATGAAATCAGGTTTTAATTTGGAGGAGAAAGGGTTCTGAAATCTCAGCTCAGCACACCCAAGTTGCCAAAAGGCAACTCAAAAATAATTTTTATGCCTGGGTGTTTACATCAACTATCTGATTTTTGATTACTTGGTTTTGGCAATACTATGAAAATCAAGCTCAGACAGGGCTAGTGACAAGAGAGAGATCAGAACCCAGGCTCACAGAATCATGGTCCAAACTTAAGGCACCAGTTGCATACAAAGTTTTTCCTGCTTCAGGATATAGATAAGCAGCTGGCTACCCATACTTAAAGCATCTCCACTTAAGTACTCCCTGCTTGGTAAGTATTTCATTTTACAAAACAACCTCATTGAAAAAAATTCACTTTTCGTTTGTACTTTGGACATCAGTACTTTGGCAGAAGAGAAGAGGGATGAAGTCGCATTCCTCACGTGCCACAGACATTCCACATTAAGATGCTTGAGCAGGCACTGGTCATAGTTTGAAGAGCAGAACAGCAGTGGGATAAGTCAGAAAAGCACTGGATTAAGAAACAGGAGTAGGTTAAGGTCACTCAAGAACTGACAAAGGCATTTAAATTAAATATAGGTAAGCAAACCTTTCAAATGCAGATAAATTCCCTTGTGCTGTGGCTGAAACAGAAATGCCAGGAGACAATATTTTAGTGGTACTAACAGAAGTTAAAAAAAGTGACTTCTACACAGATTAAGATCACCTTGCACGCAGGCAGCACCACAGGTCCACAGATAACGTCTGCAGTGTCCCTGAACACTCCTTGGAAGTGCACACCAAAAAAGGGGTACAGTCAAGGTTATTAATTACAATGTTCAAGGCAAAGCAAATATATTGTCATAACTGAAAGAACACATGCAGAAATCCACGGTAAGGGGACTACAGAATTAGGTCACCCAACTGGTTCAAGTTGTAACCTGCTTACAAATGCAATGGGAGTCTTTCACCCAGAGAAGTTGCTCTTATCTGTTTCACAGGTGAAAGTAAACATCTGAGTTAGTAGGATGCAATTTGATTGTGGTAGGAAAAAGCAACTGCTTTAATAAACTTGATCTGGAATAAAAGCCTGTATCACTAAACACATACAGATCCCCAACCTCCACAACAGTTGTATGAGAAGTGATTTTAAAATCTTAACTATACCTTTCCAGCCACAACATGCAGGACACTTGTGCCATTTATTTGGGTGGGTTAGAATGACTCCTAACCTTCAACAGAAAATATAGACAGCAATTTATAAAAAAACCCAACCATCATGAGAATTAAAAGTTTTATTAGTGTATTCACATATTAGGCAAATGCAACACGCATGAAGCTTATTTCTTAGGTTCACAAGTTCTACCAATACATTAGTCTAGTGGTAAAACTAGCATAAACTGGTAATTGCTTTGCCAATTTTTGAAAGGTGTCTGACACACATTTTCAAGGTTTGATTTTTGGTATTGCTTCTATATCTTAGTCATTAGGACAAAAATATCCATCACGATCATCAATTCAGTCAACAGACTAAAAGCTGTAACACTGGCCATATTTTTGTTCTCAAAGTTATCACTAGCTGTACTTACAAAGTACAGTACTAGTATAATGGATTAAACAATGGGAAAATAGACAAAGGTAATCCTGTTGTTGCCACAATAACAAAAGAATGACAGCTAGATCACAAGCTTGTTAGTAAGATGCATATTTTTCAAGTCAGAATAATCCTTCTATAGAGTTTCCCAATCCATCCCCAACCCAGGCTTATTTGTAGAATATATTTCAGAATATTTTCAATATGGTGGAACTGTAGTGTCCAAGAGTTCATCATAACATGCACTGTCACGAAGAGCCTAGAAGTCCTCCTTCGCCAGTCATATCTCAGCAACCGCTATCCTAAAGGTTTTGCAGAAGCAACTACTTTTAATAACAAGACCCATTATGACATAATGAATGTATATGATCTGGTATGCAAGTAAGCTATACAAAGCCACGCAGATCAAAAATTTAAATTCTGTTACTGAAATATGTTAAGAAGTTGCATCTATTTAAAACCTATACAAAAGAATAGTTTACCTTGGGAAAGGATTTTTCAAGGTATTTGGCTCCAATCTAATGATTTTTAGTGACATCCGTTCAATGAAAAAATACAGATGTAAGGGGTAAGCCAATAACCTTGTGTACTTACTCCAGCATCCAATGTTACAGTAAATTCTCATTCCATGAGAAAAAACACTGACTTTCATGATTCAAGGTACAAAAAAATCCCAAATTACACAACTGCCAACAATACTTCTGGCACCAGATGCATCAACTTAGGTACGGAAAAGTATATTCCTAGTGTGATGGATATTCAGAATTTATAATATTAATTGATTTTAGGCCCCATTAGGTATATAAAGTGTCTTGAGATTCATCTGTGAAATCTTAAAGACATTTCTTTCCCTTCCAATTGAGGGATTCTCTTTTTTCTTTAAGAAGGCAGCAAAAAGTTGAGCTTTTCTACAAAGAAAGTCTACTTTTTATGTTTAGGACAACTCAAAAACCTGCTTATATAAAAAATATAAAAGAATAAGGGAGTAGAGTCTTGGAATTTTATAAGAAATTTGCCCCAATCAAAAAAATCCAAACAACTATTTATGGGAACTAAAATGTAGAACAGCACAATACTGTGAAATTTGAGATCATGATACATTACCTGTACATTTACTTAGCTATTCATGTTATTGATAAACTATTAGGACACTCAATTATATATTCAATAAAAACACCATTAAGAGTCTTGAGAACAGTTCCATCTTCTTTCTGAAGAAGGCATTTCTATACACTAAATTTTCATCTAGTATCAGAGTACAGGAAACAGAATCCACAAGGTGCTTCAAATGATGAGACCTGAAGTGCTGTTTTTCTTTTTACAAAACATTTTTGGATGGTAAACAGTTCATGGGGACCACACACAAGTACTATGACAGATGAACTGTTATATTAAGTCTGTTGATTGGACTTGATATTTAGCCCACTGGTAACAGAGGAAGGAGTTTTATGACATGCTGGAGCAGCGTACTGAAGGGGAGCCCATCTGAGTTAATACTTTGTCCAACCATTGTAGAGGTCCATTCAGATGAAGTTCAATCCAGCAAGGAGTGCTTGTTACTGTTTGCCGCCTAGAAAATAAAGAATAGGGAAGTCAGAAAACAGCTTTAGCTCCCATAAAGTTCTTCATCATACGATCAAATCTATTTCCATCTATATGGAAGATAAATAAAGATAAAATGATACAGAAAGATAAAAATCCACAACCATTACCATAACTGTTACTAAACTTTTTTCAGACAGTCTTTGAATAAAAAAAAACAACCCCAAACCTCCAAAACACTCCACATCTGTAAAACACATCAATAATTACATGCTTGTCCATAATATGTTGAGAATATTCTGCTCTGAAAAATAAGAACTGCACCCTTTGCTTCAAGT
Organism: Empidonax traillii; assembly: GCF_003031625.1. Classification (NCBI taxonomy): domain Eukaryota; kingdom Metazoa; phylum Chordata; class Aves; order Passeriformes; family Tyrannidae; genus Empidonax; species Empidonax traillii. The sequence goes on along the minus strand of NW_020956169.1, from coordinate 104,940 downwards.
ACCACACCAAGAGCCTTACTTCTAAAAAGAAATTCAAAAGATTGTCCAACCAATGTGGTGTTCCCATCACAGATAGCTGTGTGCAGCTGCACTGCAACCTTCAAAGAGTCTGCATGCATAAAAGGGTTTGAATTTTGTAGACAACTACTGAGAAATACAGAATAGAAACCCTTGACTCTGCACTATCAGCGTGGCCAAACAGCACAATGCTATGATGATCATAAGGTCTGGCTTTTTTGGAGCAAATGACAAGATAAATGTATAAGGAAACTGATAGATATTGTCAGAAACACTATGTCAAAACACTGTGTGTTTATACTGTACTAACTGATGCTATTTTAAAGGAACAACAAACTTTATCTCCGATTTTCTGTAATCTTACACTTCTACATGTGTTTCGTACTGTAACATCCTCGCACAAACAACTGAAGTAAAAATTTTGTTTCCTTTGTCTTCTATATAAATTTGCCTATAATTTTTCACAACAGAAGCCCTTAATTAAACGCCACATAGCAAGTCTCACTAGAGCTGAAGGGTTGATAATCAAAAAAGTTTCATTCACTCTCCTGTATATCCTTGTTTCAGAGACCTGTTATTCAAAAACTTTCCTTCTCATCTCTAAAGTAAAAAAAATCAGTATTGGACATACTCTGCCTGAGAAATTCTGTTATATCACTGTACCCACTCCAGGCATGGGAGTTTTTCCAAACTAGACTGGCAAGACTGCAGTTGTTAAGCCAGTTTTTCCTATTAATTCTAGCTATCCCAAAGCCAAAGCATGAAGGCACTGAGATTCAAAAGCAGCAGATTAGTCAGACACACCCAGCCCCTTCATTTTTACTGTTGGCACTACAACCCTTCGCTTTAAGGAAATCTGTTTATATAAAAGGGGAACTGAAAAGGCAGAAAGATTAAGCCAGTGAGAAGATTAAAGTTGTCTGTGGTTTCACATTTTCTAGGAGAAGCAAGCAGTTGGGATCTGTGCACTCTTAGCACTCTAAAAAACATTGTTATCTTAGACCCAAATGCCTATGCCAAAACAAAGTGGTCCAATAGAAGAACAATCTAAACCATAGGAAATATAATTCCATTTAGTCTAGAATCCTTTCAGTTCATTAATTTCAATACTGTTAACTCTCCTACAAGGTGTTCCACAACACACTTCCTCAAAATTTTAAAACTAGTTCTGTTCAACGACCCTGGCTTTGCACTACCACTGGCAGAAGTTAATATAGTGACAGTCACTAACGGTTGTTTCAAAGCTAAAACTCAGCCTCTTCTACCCACAGATTTCCAGTTCACATATCACTGTTTGTTGTAATTACCTCTACTGAACTCTCTTCAGAAGATGATCCTAGACCTGGATAGTTCCTGCGATAATGTGAACACTTGACTTCTGATCTGAACTTCTACCTCAATCCAAGCCACCATGTGTTGAGCAAAAAGCTGTGAACTATTTTGTCTACCAAGCTTATAAGCTTGGTAAATAAATAAAATGTACCACCTTGCCATACCTGTGCGTTTACACACATGCACATAAAATGTAAGTAATGCTTTGGTTTTGCCCAAGCCTGTTCTATGAGAAACCTTTTTGACAGAATGATGAAGCATAGAAGTTTTAACAAGAATTATGGATTTTTTGACAATTTAGATTACATTAATTTAAAATCAAGGTTGTGTTTGCAGGACCAACCTCTTCTTGCTTTAATCACAACTGCAGCATAACTTACAAGTTTTGTGCATCAATAATTTATTAGGATCATCTTAAACAGAGATGCAAAGAAACTAGTTCAGCATTATGCCATTAATCAGTTTCTGTGCTGTTCTGGCAGTGTTTGCACTGCAGCTTTTTCAATCCTATGATCTCCGAAAGGTTTATAGATTACTAACAACCAACATTCTCCCTCCTTAGAAACAACTTTACCAAAAGGGTCCCCACTGTTTTAATTCAGCACTTACACTCCATTCACTTCAAGTTGTCTCCATATAATCTGACTGATTAAGCCTCTCTTCTGGTCTGATTTGAATGTTGTATTTAATTATGTGTATACATATTTCTTGTGAGCCAAATCCAATAATTCTTTAAACTTGAGCCATATTTTTTCTTGCGTATCTCTTGCTAACAGAGAGGTACCAGTTTATTCCATTACTCGAACTTCTCATTTCATCTAATTACAAAATTGGCTTAATTTAGCTGAGAAGCCTCCCCCACATACTGATACTGCTATTTACATGTATATATTTCAAGAGCAGATAAAAGAAACAACTCCCCAGGATTTACAGTGGAACCTACACACAATTATTCAACTTCAAAAATTATATGGATTTTTAAAAAATCATTATGTATTGCAATAGGGTATTGATATGTCAGACTTCATTCTTTCAGTGGACAATTTCTAGAGAGGTTTAAGGGATTTGTTTAAATATAGAACACATTTGGAATCGATTAAAAAAGCAGATAAAAGGCTATTTTTTCCACTCAGAAAATTGTTTTTAGCAGTTTTACTACATAAACACAGTCATCTTACTCCTGTAAAGTTTTTTCCATTACAATTTCCAAAATATTTGCCATCCATTACATGTATGTTCTCCAGCTGTTTCATTCTGCAGAATGCACTCCAAATGACTCCAATTCTTTCTGTCAGATACTATCAACTGCATCGCACACCACAACCTAATGAACTCATTATACTCCACACAGAACAGGACAGAGACCAAAATGACTGTACATCTAACAAACAGCAAATAATCTCACAGCACAAACTGTGAAACTTCTAGATGTTGTCAGTGATTTTGGCATAATAAGCAAGCAAGCAAGCAGGACCAAGTGAGGATACGGAACTTTGGCAACATTCCTTGGTCAACAGCTGACTGCAATACTAAAATCAGTTTCTGCTCTTTATAACTTAGAAGTTCCATAGCTGATGAGGAAGAAAACGGAAAATATGGGTTTAACTTGCAGACAGCATATCTACAATAGCAATAAGAAGCCTGTAGGTACAACTTTCAAACCAGACAGAAATAGTGCATTAGCAAAAGAAGAAAAATTAACTCTAAAATTAAAAGCAAAAGTTTCTTACCTGTATTCAGCTCCCCATCCTTTAACAAAACTCATTCTTATGGTACACATTCTAGTAAGCTGATAAACTGCTTCAAAGCCCTGATTCACAGATTGAGCCAGAAGAGCAGCAAATTCTTGGTTATTAAAGATTTTTAGATTGCATCCTATAAAGAAAAAAAAGTCCAAAGAGTACAATCAATGAATACTTGTGTTTACTACACAGGAGCCCAAAACTATGAAGAAACTATGAAAAGGAAAGCAAATGTCCAGTGAATACATTCACTGAATATTTTCCCATGAGACCTTTGGTAGGCTACTAACCTGGTGGAATTTTGCACACAGTTGCAGGATGCCAGCCATATCTTTGATTACAATTGGGGCTCTGAACAAAAATTGCGCTATCACTTAAGCACTCAGCAAAAACTTCTCCACCAATGTAATAGAGACGTACTCCCCTTCCTGTAGCAGAATTCAAAGGAACTCTAGTTATTATATGGCCCAAGCAGATTAACAAACGAGAGTATTTTGTTTCATAGAAGGTCAAGGTTTTTCTTTCTTTACAACAGAAACCAATTATCTACAGGACCACAAAGCTGGGCTGACACCTGTAGCAGGAGCAGAACACAATTAACTTGCATTTTTCTCCCACAAACACACAATATATGAAGGAGAAGCAGAATAATTTTTGGTCAAGAGTGAGATAGAATTTTTTAACCATGTAATGACTTGTAACCAAATCCAAGTTAGAAAGCAGTGTTCACTACCAAATAACTTTTTCACTTAAAGAAATACCAAAATTGAAATAAAAAGATTAGATTCAGCAAAATTAAAACTTGTGCTAGTATTAAAGCATTGTATGTGAAGTAGTACAGGCCACTATGACAAAAAAGGAAAACACAGTGTACCACTTCGACACTCTCTGCTTACATGCACCCACACTATTTCATAACCCACTGGATACCCCTTCTCTGTACTACTTTAACAAAACCAACAAGACCATTACAAAAAAATACCCATAAGAAACTGTCATGGGTTTGCCCACCAGCATTCCCCTGGGGCTGAAAATGGTTTTCTCCAGGTGGATTTCTGGAGAAAAAGTCAATCAAAAGTTTTAGTAATGCCTCTGTCAATTATATATTTAAGAAGACGGAAGAGAAGGTGGTTCCGCAGATGAAATTAGTAGCCATGTAGGAGAGGTGGCAGGTCCCAAGTGGGCCAGGGCACGTATGGCACTGAAACCCCCTTCTCTCCTGTAACAGAGTAGAGAAAAAAACTTTAGAAAAGGACTGACTGTCTGGACAAGACTGCTGCAGAAGAATTCCAGGCAGAGATAACGGGCCTATAACGTCAAAGCTGGCAGCTGGAGAGAAGAGAAAAAGCTGTGAAGGGGGGATGAACTCCTCTCCCCCTCTCTCTCTCCCTTCATCAGGGAAAAGACTGAAAAATAAAACCCTGCCACCTGTGGAAGATTATTGGGGTGAGGAGAGCCCCATGCAGCTCATAGAGGAGCTTACGCAGAAGTAAGTGGATGCACGAGAAAGCTGAGACTTCGGGAGAGGCCTAAAATGAAACAGAGTCCTGCTGGAGACTTGTGGCCCATGGAGAGAGACCTACACTGGAGCAAAATGGCTCGGGTAGGATGTTTGGATCCGAGTGAGGGATCCATGCTAGTGCAGCTGAATTTGTGACCCTGAGGGACAGCAGAAAATGGAAGACCTGTTGCCCAAGGGATGGATCCACGTCGGAGAGGTCTATCAAGGACTGTTCTCCTGTGGGAAGGGACCCCACAGGAAACAGGGGTGGACTCAAAAGCCATTATCCCCTGTGACTCTGTGGTGAAGATCCATGGTAAGACAAGTGTCCCCTTGCAGTCCATGGAAGACCCTACAAGACCTGGGTAACCCCCTAGGTTCTGGTCTTAGCCCAGGAGAGGGGTAGGCCCAGCCCTGAGGCCAACATAGAAGAGAGAGAGAAAAAGAGAAACAGTTCCAGCTGCGACGAATCGGAGTTGTTGTCCTAGAGATAAGAGAAGAAGAACTTTTGAGTGCTGCAAAATTATTTAAAAGACCTGTAGCTCCAGAAATGGAGAAAGAGACTGCTTCTCCTCCTGAACTGATACAAAGGAGGGAGGGGTATTTTTGTAAATGCATAATACTTTTGCCTAATTAGAACTGTTGTAGATATAGTTCTTTAGATTTTATCTTACTAGTAATAAATCCTAATATTATTCTCCCCAATCAGATCTATTTTGTCTGCATAAACCTTCTCTTAACTTATAGCAATTGTGTGGGGCGTGAGAGAAAATTGGTCCAGAGCAAACCCATGACAGAAACCCTATTGTTCACTTTTAAATTGTGATTTTGTTATCTCTAAGTGGAAAACACCTGTATGGGTTATTTCTTGAAGAATATAAGTAATGTACAATTGATAAACCAAGTAACATGCTAATATTTTGTAATTAAAGCTTAAATTTCAATTATAAGCAACTCTGAATATAAATGCTACCTAGGGCAAAGCAGTCCAACAAGGAGCCTGAAAGCCAAAAAACCTGCTCTTTGGGATATTTTGGTACATCATCTTTTTCCAGAAGGCAGAGAACAGCAATGTGAGCAACAGAAATCCCATACAATTGAGTGGATTCTTCCTGTGCTGCTTGCAGCCTGACAGCTGTGACTGCTGCTGCCACCAGCTTAGTAACTACTGATAGAAGAAGGGGAGATCCTTTCAGCTCTAGCCATCACTACATCTCTTCCCAATTGCAACAGGCTGTTGTAACAGAAGCTGCTATATTTCTCCCCAATTTCAGAAGCAGAAATCTCTCTGTCTTTCCACTTCTGTTCTTAGCAAGAGAGACCAAGTTCTCCTTGGCAAGTTCTGAGAGAGAAGTTCTAAGGCTGGCTGCACAAGGGTGGAAGGAACCCAACACACAGATCTGTCCATCCTACCTGGATCATTCCAGATAATTCAATGTCTAAAATGAAATTAAATATTTAAAGATCAGAGATCTTTACCTATATGTCGCCTTGTCATTTCCACTGTAGCATTTCTGTTTACATTGGAAAGCAAACCTAGACAAAATCGTTCTGAATTTGAAGGATCTGTAAAGCCATCTACAGTCAGGGAAGGCTGGGATGCATGGAAGGTTTCTCCCACTCTTTGATTCAATTCATAATATGCTATTGAACACCAAAACGCAGGCTCCGAGTAAGTAACTGGTTGCAAGTCTAAAAAAAAATATTAAAAAACAAGTTTAATACAGAATTTGAGGCTGAAAATAAATCTATCTGCCCTGCTATTTGTCTCTCCCAGAAATGACAGAGGTAGTCTCCTCAAATTATATTTTGCTTGTTGTCATTTTTATCTACCCCAGTAAACAGAATGGAATTCAATCTTTCACACAAGGGAAGGAGGGGAAGAAGAGGTGATCTAATCTGACCACAGCTCATTTAGTTCAGTACTTGCATTTTGCTCAGCAAAATGATTAAGCTAATGCTGCTGTGAGTGCCAGACGTTGAGACATTTCTGTTGCTTTTCGATAACTTGCAAACATTTTGGCAATGTTAAATAAAAGATTAAACTATCAAACACTGAACCACATAAAGGAAAAAATATTAATATGAAAATGATGTTTCCTCATTTTACATTAGATATTATACTGTCTCTTTATCTAGAAGCAGTTCTAAGCTCCTTTTACTTTCCCCTATGAGAGCTCAGTATCTTCCCTGTGCATCTCCAGCTTTTCCTGAACTGCTTCCCCTTTTTACCTACCCTAATTACTTACTCAGTGTTCTGAACAGCATTTTTCTATCACCACTCCTTAAATAAACCCAGGGGAATATGATCTTCCTGAGGCATTTATACAAATACACAGCAATGGCACCTGATCAAAGCAGGTGGACAACTAATGTGGGAGCAATGACTGTTGCGGTTACAGGTCAAACAGTACATGAGAAAAGCAGCAGAACACATATACAAGGGAGTCGGCAAGTCTGGGCAGCACTATGGATTGGGTAACATCCTTTAAAGTATTTTATAAATGCTAGTCCTGCACACACAACCATATTATTCTTTCTCTTTGCTAGGAACTCAACAGTTACAGAAATATAGTAGTTAACAATTTATTAACCCAGCCCTATTATGTTCATCATCAGCAAGCCAACTAAATAGTCTCCTAAAACAATTCTTAATTTTTTAAGTACATTTTCATTTTTAATGTAATATATATAGAGTCACCACACATAGAAAAATAAGAGAAATAATTAAAAGTATTTCCAGCTTACCCAGGCTATGATTAACTGGAGAAAGAGTACTAGGAGACAGCTCTGCTGGAGATCCTGTTGAAGCAATACAGATTGTTTCAGAGCAAATGACTCGTTATTTCAGATAGGTAGGTATAACCATTATCTAGATATAGTTTTACACTGAAATTCTTTGGAATAAGAAACCTCAGAAATCCTAACACCACTTTTCCAGCATATCCCACACTTATTGTGAATTAAGACTGCATTTAATTTTCCAGACTCATGGGAACCTACCCCTCCTCATAAAGACTCAATTAACATCTTAGTGTTGTATTTGCCAGAGTTTTCACTTCATGCACACTCTGTGGACATAACTTTATTTATGTGCTTGTCATAGAATCATAGAATGGCTTGGGTTGGAAGGGACCTTAAAGATCATCTGGTTCCAACTCCCCTGCCATGGGCAGGGACACCTTCCACTAGACCAGGTTGCTCAAAGCCCCATCCGACCTGGCATTCAACACTTCCAGGGATGGGGCAGCCACAGCTTCTCTGGGCAACCTGTGCCAGTGCCTAACCACCCTCACAGGAAAGAATTTCTTCCCAATATCTAATCTAAACCTGCCCTCTGTCAGTTTGAAGTCATTCCCCCTTCTCCTATCATTCCATGCACTTGTCAAAAGTCCCTCTCCAGCTCTCTTGTAGCCCCTTTAGGTACTAGAAGGTGCTCTAAGGTCTCCCTGGAGCCTTCTCCAGGCTGGACAACCCCAACTCTCTCAGCCTGTCTTCATAAGAGAGATGCTTCAGCCCAGTGAGAAGGTAGTGACTTCTTCCCAAATTCAGTGGAAAAATGCTAAGAAAAAGTGGATGAGACAAGCAAGATATTGCCTCTATTCTCAAAGGAGAGGGTTTATGTCTAGAAGCACAAGCTGGATTTCCTCATTTGAGATTATTCTTTCCTGGAAGGAGGAAGGAAAAAATTTAGAAAAACATGAATTCTCCAACACAATTTGTGCACTTGTAGACAAGATACAAAGAGGTTTTGCACAGAATCATTCCTACAATGATTGCTGATATCAGGTTTTTTTAATTAAGGTACCTGTTGTAACATAGTGGGAAAATATTGCAGTTCTTACAGAAACTAGTGAAGTTGATTCCAACTAACTGAAAAAGGTTACTAACATTAGCGAATCAAACACACTCAAGTCTGCCAGCACATAGCAGTAGGTTCTTATCCAGCATATTAGCTGTGCTTTGTCCAAGTCTAAAGCCAAACACATTATCTAGAAACTCTTTCATATAAAGGCACAAGTGCTTAATGTTCCTACTAGTCTTTTCACAGACCCTTCCATACAAGAATTGATTAGAAAAATGGCAGAAGTGATAAGGTGCCAGATATAAGAGACAGGTTCTCAAAATGCAGCCAATAGACATTTTGTTTCAATGAACCTGTTTCCAGAAGGTAAAGTTGGGGATGGTTAAAACCAATCAGCTATTAAAATCTGATGAAGACTTAATTAGACCTGTATGCTTTTGTTATGAAACATGTAATGTACTTAATATGGCACAGAATGTTTTAAAAGAATTCCCCTAGCAAAATATTTGTTCACTAAAGACTGAAAGTGATATTTTAAACAGAAAACACCGGGTTGTACAGAGGAAAACTGCCATCATCTCTTGGGCTGAATTCATGCTGCTATGCAGAGGGATCATGGCCAGTAATCCCAAGTTTTGAAAATACTGTTACCTGTATCCATGCTTTGGTTCAACTGCTGGTCATTTGTTTCTCCATCTTCACTGATATATCCTGGAGGTGGTGTTTCTATCAAAACAAAAAATCCACCTATTGGTTCAATGACTGAGGAAATTTTTAAGATTTAGCATTTGGGTTTTTTGTTCTTAAATCTTCATGAGCTCCAGATGATACCTGAATACTTTATTAGAATGTCATTTTGCTGTCCCTTTTTCCTTCCGGTAGGACTTCAAATACATAACCTGCCTTAATTGTCTATGTAAAATGTATCATCTCTTGTATGCCAGTCAGTTGCTCAAATATGGTATATAATTAACAGATAATCCTTGTTTGTTCCATTTAGGACGATACTTTCACTACAATGAGCAACAATTTTGCAATAGTAATCAACAGTTTTTACTTTTAGTAGAATTAGATGAAAAAAAAATCTGGTGACTTCCACAAAAGAAAAAATCATGTGAGCTCTCTTTCTATAGTGTAACCATCAGATCAGATACCCTCCCTTGCTAGATTTGAAGGTTACTTTTCAGTTCAGTCCCCACCCCAAATCCATTTTTCTTCAATATCTAACAGTTGATTTCAGTCAATAATAGCTATATTATTTAACTAGTTACACTGTATAAGCTCTATTATCATTATTACTTATTAAAACAATCATCTATTCTTTTAACTAGCTTTCTTTAAAGATGGAGTTTCACAGACCAAAGCAAACTCAGTAACAAGTTTGAATCATTCTGATACTAGGAACTATGTCTAATTCAACAGAAATATCTTCAAAACCCAGAAGAGTATGCATAGAATCAGATGGGTTGGAAAGGACCTCTGAGATCATCAAGTCCAATCCCTGATGCACTACCACCACAGCTACTAGACTATGGCACTAAGGGCCACATCCAGTCTCTTCTTAAATACCTCCAGGAACAGAGAATCCACCACCTTCCTGGGCAGCCCATTCCAATGCCTGATTACCCTCTCTGTTCCCTTTCTCCATTCAAAATGTACTTTGTAATCCAGATGAGTTAACCAACTGTTTTTCAGGAAATAATTTTCTTTGAACTGGGCAAATGTCTTTTCCTATATGGAGTTGGACTTCGATGATCCTTGTGGGTTCCTTCCAACTCAGGATATTCTACAATTCTATATATTAAAGGCAAAACCTGGATTTCTTTAGTGAAAGTGTTTGAAGCTATCTCTACAATCACCTTAGAATTGTCTCTGAGACATCTGAGGGATTAAATACATTTAATTACATTATTATCAAACAGCAGAAATTTAATGATAAAACCTTTTGTTGAAGAATTAAAATCAAATTATATCAATTATCATGTCTGAGATTTACAGTAATATAGTAAGATCAGAAGGAAGTCAGCGAGAGGAAACTAGATTAAGTCAGATGATTAAATAAAAATTACCAGAAGAATTATATCTTTGGTTCACTCTGTAAAACTAGTGTGCTAAATATAGATGTGACAAAATTAAAATGATAATTTAAAAGGACAATTAAGGGAAATCTTCACTATCAAGAAGTATGATAACAAAAATCATACTAATTTTGAACATTTTTATTAGATTCATTTTGATAAAGTGGACTCTACCCTTCTCCAAATCATACATTATAGTTAAGCCTACAGCCATGGTAAAAGGTTAATAACCATTTCCAATACAACCCATGCCTCCTGTTTCCAGTTGCTAATATAGTCTTTTCTTTGGCACAGATTATTCTCCCTAACTAATCTCTGTCTGAAAAGAGATTTCCTCCACCTAGTACTATTAATGCAGTTTAGGGTCAGAGGTTGAGCACCACCACAGCTGGAAATAAATGTTCAAGTATAGCATTAAAAATTCTTAGCAGTGCTTGAATGCAGCTGAGCACATCCATAACCTGAAAGGGAACATACAGTCCCAGCAGCCATTCTACACCTTCACAATTGCCATCTTCCCAGCTGTAAGTGAAACCAACCTCTCTGTAGATCATGTACTGAGATGGTATTGTGGTGCAAAGTGACCACTGCTGTTAGTCTGGCCTACCACTTAAGAAAACGGTTCTCTGAAGCAGGCTGTCAAGACACACATGACTTAGAATCTAGCTAAGTGTTCAAGTCCTGGAGGTCAAATAAAGTAAGATGCCATGAATACAACAGGAGGGTGTCAGTGACAAAGAGAAGGAGGTAAGGTGTGGTTAGCTGCATAAACATTTGAAGATCATGTGAATACCCACAATCACCTTGAACATACTTCCTGCAATTAACTACCTAGTTGCTTTAGCTCATCTCCATAGCACTGGATTTGCAAATGGTGGCTTTGCAGTAAGTTGTTAGCAAATGCTATCAAAAGTCCTCAGAATGAGTCAAAAAAAGCATACATCAGTTACTAAAGCAGCACCAACTTTTAGCCCCTTAAATTGCTCTTTAAAGATCTGTTGTCCCTGGGTGGCAACAAATGTGGCCCAGATTAAACAGATAAGAACAAATTATTGCATTTTTAATGCCATTTCATTTCTTGGATACATTTAAAGAAAACACAAGCAACATCCTGTTTCGACATTGCACATATCTGAGTTTCAAGTAATTTTATTCTTCAAGAGAGTCCAGACCTGAGTTTTCAGTTTGTTCATAACATGGCTGTATTAAACATTTATGAGAAAACTTCAACTTTACTTTGTTTTACACTCCAGGCAATTTCCTGAAGGGATAGGAAACACAAAGTTGGGGCAGGAAACAAAGTTCACTGATTTTATGTTTCAATAAAGCTACCAGCTTTCAGGTGCACTGTAACAGGTTAGTCTTGGGGTAGAGAAGGGGCAAAGAAGGAATTCTTGGAGTTCAATATTGTTAGGTTGTTTTTTCATACTAAAAAGACAAAACTGTGCACACAATAGTAACAAATACACAAAGCAGACCTTGACTGATTGTGAACTACAGATCAAAACACTAAGTCACTGATTTGCAAATTAAAAGTTTTCTCCCCAGACTACATATGGTGAGACTGAGTAGCAGTTTACTACTCAATCTCCAATACACAGCATTTGGCAACCCCTATATGTTTGCAAAACAGGCTGAAAGCATAAGGCAAAGGTCTATTTTTTACTCATTAGCATTCTGAATTTTAAATAAGCAATTGAAACCAAGTAAGCAATAGGCTTTCACACAGGATTTTGTTCTGCAAACATCAGTGTTCAGGTATTTCCATTGTAATTAATACACAAAATCAACTAGATCTAACTTATCGGCGCATCTTGAAATTATTTTGATCACTTAGGAGGATTAAATTGCCATCTTTGTTTCAGTGGCACAATGAAAAATGTACTGTTTACAGTGAGAGTTAAGAAAATACCTGGTATGTAATTGCTCTGTGGTTCAATTCCAGTTGGAAAGTTAGTGTTTTCAGGAATGGAATGGGTATAGTCATCGAGAGGTGGTAGTTCTGTTAGAATCTCAGTGTGCCGTGGCACTAGTACAGGAGGCAAGACTGGAAAAGCAAAATTCAAAGCATTAGTAAGACCCTCAAAATACACACTTTTGTCAGCTAAAAGGAAAAAAAAAATATCTAAACCATCTAACAATCTCTTCAGATGTTTTGAAATTTTCTGAATCTAAGTACTGATAATACTACGATTGTACTACTAGTCAGTGGAAGAAACAAATTCCTGAAGTGCCTTTTAAGACTATTCCACATTAGCAAAGGTAAATCATCTCTGTTCTCCTTTTCAGTCCAGGTCCTATTTAGCCATCTGGAAACTGCTAGCAGTCCTGGAAATGTTAATCAGGGTAAAGGTATCTCCACATTCATAAAGATTTTTCAGTAACTTTACTATTAAAAACTATCAGGGTGGTATTCTCAAAAGCTGTATCTCTAAGAATCTTGTATTTTTGGCGAGAGAAAGCATCTTTTTCTTTTTCACTTATAACATTATGTTTATCAAGTATGTACAGATGCTATACCAAGTCAGAAGCAGTCTTCCTACCTGGTGTCTCCACTCTCTGGTAGTGGTAAGGGTTTACACATACTTCATCCTTTTTAAGATTAAAAGCATATTCACAGTTTTCAACTGCTTTAAGTTCATGGTGACTGTGAAGATCTGGCCAGCGCCACAAACGACAGTAAATAACATGTGGTAATCCTTTACGATGAGATACCTGTAGACGGCCATCGAGAGATCTAGAGGGGAGAGATGTTGAGAAGTAGTTACAGACTGCATGCTGTCTCTTAATCACTCAAACAACACTGTACACACATGAGATGGGTAGTTTATTCATTCTCAGAATTCAGAGGATTGACACTGCTAGTGACATTTATACTCTTGTTAAAAGGCTTCAAATGTGATAAAAATGATCATATCAAGTAGCTTCTTATTTTTGAGTTGCTCAAATTATTACCAGTGAATTTAGAATTCATTAAAAACCACTTTATATCCAACCAAGTATTTAGGATGATTGCTTCATATATTTTTTTTAAATGAAGAACAGAATTTATAAAAAATAAATAAATAAAATCACACACTTCATGGTCCCTTCCACTTCTACACCTCAAGGTTTTGCTATGGCATAGATGCTTTATGGCTTTAAGTATAAGAATTCCAACAGGACTGCAAATAAGCCTATAGGCAGTCAGCTGTCCAAGTGATCCACATGGCAGTATAACAGTAATGCAAAAAGCATGAATGCACCTCTTTTAAGGGTTGTTCAGTTTATCTTCTTGACTTCATCTGCCTTGCTACCAGCTGAAAATGTTTTGCTAGTTTTAAGACAGACTGCATATGCTTACACAAATGCAGATGTTTATGATTGTTATGGGATGGGAGACAAACCTAAGTACACAAATCAAGTAATGTGACATGAAAAAATAAAGATCCTGTTTAGAATTTGCCCACCATTAACTACTGAAGAATTTACAAACAATTCTTTAGTAGCTCATATTTGAGCCAATTAGCAAGATTTAACTGAAAGCTTGTGACATACAAAGCAGTTTAATCACTTTGCAAGATTAGGTCTAAAGAATTAAGTTTCCCAACTTTCTTAATATAAATAACAAATCCCATTAGAACTTGCATTTAACAAGTCTTCCCATTCTTTCAATAACACTGGTGTGAAAAAATGAATATTGCAGAATTAGTTTCATTGGTCAAAACATCAGTTGATAACACTTGGATTTCTACACTGGCAAGCAAATATTTTAAAATGCTGTACCATGAGAGGTCTAGGAAGCATTTTAGTCTATTTTATAGCTAAAGCATCCCATTACATACCCTCCAAAGCCAATCCCTCCCACAAGATTTCTATGACGCAAGAGAGGGCAGAATATTCACCTGGTTTGTTCAGAGAAGCTGTAAAGGCCTGTTGTATCCCACTGATCTATCGTGTTTGGTGTACTCAGTCCCCAAATTTCAGAGCAAGTGCTGTGCATAAATTGAAAACAAAAACAAAAAATTGATATGAATATGGAACATGGTTATTCAAAACACCATGATGTCAAACATGGAAAAATGTACAGAATACTTCCTCTCACATAGAAGATAGAGCATTGTTAGACTTGAATTTAGACTGACATCTCATGCTGTATTTTCTATATGAAGGAGGCTATCAAAATGGAACAAGTGATTCAAAGTAAATGATAAATGTTTTTAAAAGGTGAACAAGTTCTCTGCTTTTAAGTAGTCAATACAATTGTAGTTACTTAAAACAGGCAAAACTTCAGCCTAGCTCTTAAAAAAATTATTTTCAAAGGAGAGTTTCTGGGTTTGGATTTTTTTGTTTGTTTTTAAATGTAAGCTTCCCTAAGACTTCAAACAAATGCCATGTGTATCTTAAACTGAACATCACAATCTAACTTTCAGGTACCACCACTTAAGCATTAATCTCATTCTCCATGCACAAACTAATTTGCTGCTTTTGTCAAAACAAGAAAATTCAGACTGAAGAAAAGCACATTGTAGTCAACACTTCTCACTGTTTTCTGTACTCTCCTCGATTAAAGAACTAAATATTCTTTTCCACAGTATACAAAATGCAGAATGTTTAATACAGTTTTACAGTATAGTATTTTAGGATTCAACTATAGGATAACAAACCTTCAATTGCTAAATCAAGGAGGAGGAAAAGAGAGATAACTAATTCTTTACCAAACTGGTTCAAGGACAAGATCACAACAGTAAAGAAAAAGGAGCCTTCAGTCATAGGCACAAACTAAAAGCAGCGTCAGATTTAAATAAAGCAAGAAAACTTTGTACCTCAAAAAATGAAGAGAATTTGGTTCACAAGCAACTTATATCTCCACTTCCTAATTACAGAGCCTGAAGTTTGACTGGCTGCTACATTCCCTTTAAAATTGATGGCTAAAAGAACCCAACTTCACCAAACTCCTGTTTTTAAATATAGGTGTTGTGATTTAAATTTAAACTACTAAGCTTAGCTGATACATTCATAAATTTGGATTGAGTGCTTAAGGGAAGAGAAGTAGGTATTTTTATTTCTCCTCCCTACATGGGGAAAATTCATTAGTGTTATGAAACAAGAGCAGACAAACATAAGTGTGGGCTATCAATGAAGGGAATCAATTGTTCTTGTCCCCTTCTTGCCTGTTCCACACATCTCATTTTTAATGCCATTCCAAGGAGGCTGAAATGTCCATGCAATTAAGCAGCAACCTAAATCAATAAACTGGCTATCTGACCACAGAACACACGTGGCGGAAAACTTATGTTTTGAGAGTTACTTTTCATCCAGATCACTTCTATTTGCTGTAGAGCTACATGAGCACTACAAAGGAAGAATGAGAGTATAATTGTGGGCAGCAGTTTGCATTTATCACAAATAAAATTGTTAAATAAAAGATGACCTTTGACATTTTACTGATTGTATACACAAGTAAAATCTTGTACTAGAGAACTTTTTGTCTAATCGAGAGCAGCAGTGTCAGATGAGAAGGTCCATTCTCTGATATTGATCCAGTTCTTCCAAAGAGCCAAGTGTCCTGAACAAGTTACATCCATCTCAGACACAGGCAGCATCACAGCTCTCTAGAAAGAGTAGGTCAAGAGGGATCCTGACCATCACTGCATTAGCAGAGCCTATAGCCTCTCTTTTTCACATTCTTAAGTCATCTCTAGGACGGTAGACAGCCAGAAGCTGCATAAGGATTGAAATAGTTGCCCTGAAGACACATAGGCAGCCTCTGGGATGCCAGGGAGCATCCCAACACTGTACTGTGTCCTTAAATATTCCCTTAGCTGGAGGACCATGACTACAAGAATGATCAACTCCCAGTCGACCCTGAAATTGTGCAGGATCTGCCACTCCAGCTGGATTCCTACAAATCTATGGGGCCTGATGGGATTCATCCCAGAATCCTCTAAGAGCTGGCTGATGTTAGTGCAAAACCTTTCTCTATGATTTCTGAGTGGTCTTGGGAATCCAGAGAGGTCCCAGTTGCCTGGAAGCTGTTGAATGTTGTCCCAATTTTCAAGAAGGGCAAGAAGCAGAACCCTGGAAACTACAGGACTGTCAGTTAGTCTCTCTTCAGTGCCTGGTAATCCACCTAGTTGATCAAGGGAAACGATGTAATATTTTTGGATATCAGTAAAGCTTTTGATACTGTCTCTCACAGGATCCTGCTGGACAAAATATCCAGCACACAACTGGATAAACACATCATGCAGTGGGTGAGCAATTGGCTCATGGGTCAAGCACAGGGGATAACAGTGAATGGGGTAACATCAGACTGGCAACCTGATACTAGTGGGGTTCCTCAGGGCTCCATCTTGGGCCCTGTGCTCTTCAACATCTTCATAAATTACTGGGAACTGGGACTGGAAGGGATACTAATCAGGTTTGCAGATGACACAAAACTGGGAGGAGCTGTTGACTCCCTGGAAGGCAGGGAGGCCCTGCAGAGAGACCTCAACAAATTAGAGAACTGGGCTATCACCAACCATATGAAGCTCAACAAGGGAAAGGGCTGGATTCTGCACCTGGGATGGGGCAACCCTGACTGTTCATACAGACTGGGGAATGAGATGCTGGAAAGCAGTGCCACAGAAAGAGACCTGGGGGTCCTGGTCGATGGCAAGTTGAATTTGAGTCAGTAGTGTGCCCTGGCAGTCAGGAAGGCCAACCGCATCCTAGGGTGCATCAGGCACAGCATCGCCAGCTGGTCGAGGGAGGTGATTGCCCTACTCTAACTCTGCACTGGTGAGACCTCACCTTGAAAATTGTGTGCAGATTTGGTCATTGCAATATAAGATATTAAGCTATTAGAGAGCTGGCCCAAGGGCTTAGCTAGGAGTTTTACTTTAATATATAGATATAGGGTTCTTTAATACCTTGAGATAGTGTCAAGAGAATAAGCCATGGACTTGTTACCAAGGGATTTCTTTATTAATTTAGGGGAGCAAATAAGGGAACTTGGCCAAAGTTCAAAAAGGACACTGTACAAGCTAGACAAAAATGTTTCACCACAATACTGACTCAGCATATACTACAACCCTGTCATGGTTTTGCTTGATCTTGGAAACCAAGCAGGAATTTTCCTTTCCCCCTGCCCACTGTGTGAAGGGGAAGTTGAATGGGCAGGTCGGTTGTGGCTTGGGCAATTGATTAACACAAATGAAGTGGCTGGTAGAACCACATTCCAAGTTGATGGTCCGCAAGATCCTGTCTGTGGGGAGGGGTGAGGAGTTATTTTTTTTACTTTTTTTCTCCTCCCCTGGGAAACAGCAGTGAGTTTGTTGCTGTCGGAGCTGGGACAAAGTTTTGGGTGGCAGGAGCTCCGAGATGGTTTTGTTCTCAGCCTGGTTGCCCTGTTAGCTCAGTCCTACTGTTGCAGTGGTTGCTGAATTAGCAGTAGTTTGGTCAAAGGTTGCTGTGCAGAGCAGGCCTGTGAGAGGCCCCACCGGTAACATCCTGAACTTATCAAGACTGGAATGTGCTAACTGAGTGAAACCAAGAAGAAACAATAATCAAAAGATTAGCTCAAGCGTATAGAACATAGTTTCCTAATCTACTGATAACTTGCACCTGGATTGTGGGAGTTAGTTAAATGGCCTTTAGAGTTAGGCAACTGGGGATGATTTATGGTGGGATAGGTAATGGCTAATTGTAATCTGGATGAAATATTAAATTTTTGTATGTGCTTTGATGTGGTAACCTAGCAAATGACTTTGTTTGTCTAAGCATATAAAAGATGTACTCGGAATGAGGGTCTTCGGGATTCTGACTTGGGACGTGAGTCCTCAGGTCCCCTGGGCCCAATAAAGCACCGCATAAACTGACACTCTGTTGGTTTGTGTTCCTTTCCTGTTTCGGGCAACACTACCCAGCCCGGGAACTTGCTTGTATTCTCATCGGAGAGGAACCATTTGTGAAGGAAGTCACCTTCTTTCCCCTCCTCCATTGTTCCCGTGGGTTTTTTTTTAGCAGCAGTTCTTGTGCACATGAAAGGAGAGGGGAAACCACACCAAACAACTCAGCCAGCAGGACAGAGTGAGTTCCTGTTGGGAAGGTTGTTTTTTTTTTTTCTTTCCCTCCTTTCTCCCTTTTCCTGGTGAGTGAAGACCTCCATTTTCAGCTTCTCCAGCACACCCCGGGGACCCCCCCCATGTGGTGACCACCAGTGATCCCTGCTGACTGGCACAGAGCACTGCAGGCTCTGCATCTCCAGTGATCCAACACCAAAGGGTGCACACTGAACTGTTTACTTTTTTGTTTGTTTGTTTTTTAGTTTTGAAGGGGATTATTTTGGGGTATAGGATTATTGCTTGGTTGTTTTATTTGTGTTCTTTTGTTGTTCTGCCAATACACATATATCTTTTAATAAAGGGCTGTTATTTTTTCCTTTTTCCACATTTTTCTCAATTGGACCCTCTTAATTTCAGATTTACAATTGCTTAGAGGGAGGAGTTTGGGTCTTCCTCATAATTCATCCTCAGCAAAACACTTGTGTCTCATTAAACTAAGACAAACCCTTAAGTCAAGATCCAACTAATTCACAACACTTAAGTCAAGATCCAATCCCTCCAACTCCAAGCCATCATAAGCATCAAGAAAGGAGCAAAGAAAGAGTATCAGAGGGAGCAAGAAGAGAGAAGGAGAAAGAGGGAGAGATAGCTACCCCTGGAACCTTGTAGAAGATCAGCTCTCAAACGTTCAGGTGGCAGGGTTGCAACACAAGGCAAACACATGCCTATGGTGTTATTTCATCTGGTCCCTATGACCAACCCCTCCAAGCAGGGCCTCTAACCCACCGGCCGCTCTGGGGTTCCAGGTCAGGGTGAGGGGCAGTGTTCTCACTCTCCCTGCCAATCTGAGCGTGGCTTAGGGACTCCAGGAGGTATGGTATGTTATAGTTTTCCCAGGCTGTCTGTGACTGACAGCTACTATGGGGCTTCCCCATGTGGGTTCCAGGTCCCTGCCATGAGGGATAAGATACCACCTCACCTCTGTGAGGTTCGACCTATCCCTTTCCCCTACACACACATACTCCCCACAAGGTGGTTCTGACCCCATAATAACTGATCTGGTGTCTAACAGCATCCAAAGGAGGGCAACAAAGATTGTGAAGGGCCTTGAGGGGAAGCCGTATGAGGAGCAGCTGAGGGCACTTGGTCTGTTCAGCCTGGAGGAGACTGAGGGGAGACCTCATTGCAGTCTACAACTTCCTTGCGAGAGGAAGAGGAGGGGTAGACACTGATCTCTTCTCTGTGGTGACTAGTGACAGAACCCAAGGGAATGGCCTGAAGTTGTGTCAGAGGAGGTTTAGGTTGGATATTATTAAAAGGTTCTTCACCCTGAGGGTAGTTGGGCACTGGAACATGCTCCCCAGAGAAGTGGTCACAGCACCAAGCCTGACAGAATTCAAGAAGCATTTGGACAATACTCTCAGGCGCATGGTGTGACTCTTGGGCCTGTGAAGGGCCAGAAGTCGGACTCAATGATCCTTGTGGATTCCTTCCAACTCAGCATATTCTGTGTTTCTGTGAAATAAAGTGGTCCCTCCACTCTCCTCCTCACATAAAAGACCCATTGACTGAGATGCAAGACTGTTCCCCCCACTACTTCACCCAGACAATAAACTAGGGCTCTTAATATTCACACACATGCACACCAAATCCTCACAACCCTAAATACTTCATGCACAGCACTTCCATGAAAGACAGCAATATGTTCATTCATACGCAAGCAATAGCCCGATAGAGGGCAGACACATCTATTCATCCCAGAAAGGTGGTGCTGGAAAGGAGACTGCATTCTGAAAGATGTTTTAGCAACCACTATAAACAACCACTAAAACCATCTGAAAGGGAAACAGGAGTACAGAATTAGTGCCCCAAAATAATTAGGAGGCATTCTCTCCTTTCTACCTTTCTGAAGCAAAAACCCTCGTGATGTGATGTCCTTTATGCCTTAGTCCATAAAAAATTTAGGAGAATCAAGGATGAACATCTGTACTCGTAAGTTTTGTCCAGAAACATTCCCATGCCCTGGAACATGACCGTTTATGTTAGAAAGCAGCTAGGACGTTCTCCAGCACTGGGTCATGCCAATTACTGCTCTCCCACACAATTCCCAGGTTTGTGAGTGGCACATCATCAGAACCACTTCAAAGATATTTACATATGAAGTACCAGAAACTCTGTACAGAAGTTGCTAAATATTGTCACAATTCACACATAACTGCAGTTCCACTTTCTTCTTCAAAGTCTCGCAAAGCAGAGCAACTGTAAAGGAGCTAAAAGGCACTGAGTTCAGTCCATAGCCTACCCTTTACTGAAGTGGTAGCACTAGAAAGATGGCAAATAAAACCTGAAATACAAATGGTATCATGCTAGTCAAAGCCCACATTATACAGAAATCATTATAGAATGGCCTTGGACATTTACTTGCTTATTTGTGAAATATTACACTAAGCCTCTAACATTTTAACTGAATATTTAATATATTTTAAAATCTACAGCCACTAACAACTTGGTCAAGTCCATATTCAAGGTAGTCTTCTCCATTTGTCTTTTTCCTGTTTCTTATAATCACAAATCTTTTTTCCACTGTATCTAATTTGTCTACCACTACCTTTTCTGAGGCATTTGTAGTGCTGGAGCTGTGACTGAAATGAAAAATAATTTCAGTAAACCGTGACAGTACCCCATTTATACCTTTTAAAGTGGGAGATGAGAATGAAAGCTAGTTTTCAAATTCTAGAATTCTTATGTAAAGTCTTCCCTATAGATGTGACTCTGACATTTGTTTTCACTCACATTTTCACTAACAGACTAAACAAGAAAAAAGCAACAAAAAATATGATCAGGTTTTCACTTGAACTAGAGAAGTTACTTAGCACAGGGACACAAACACCTTTATACCAACCTAACACTTCCAGGACTTAGTACTTTGACTGATATTTTGTCAGGGAGGCAGAAAAGAGTTGCAGAATTTGCTTCAAGAGCTACATCAAGCTATCCAAACTAGAGTTAGAATGGTAAGAAATGACCACTAGATTTATAGAATCCCATTTTCTCATAAAAAATGGGCAAATGCCAATGCATTAACATTGCTCATGGCTGCTTCTATAAAATTTGCCTCAAAAAACAGGTTGAAATCTGCAGATTGAAGATCTGTATCTTACATACTAACTGATTTTTGCTTGGTTGGTTGGGGTTTTTTTTATGGGTTTTGTTTGTTTTTAAAATCTTGCTATATAAGATCTTAGATCCAAGACTTCACATAGCAACATTTGGAGCAAGAAACCAAGGCAGGAACACCACTATATTGACTTTGGCTCTGGTTCATAACTGATGTAGCTCCTGTGAAGACACTGTCCATTACACTCTACTGATACTACCTTTGAGAAAAGGATCAATGAACTGACGGATGAAAGAACAGAATCCTTCCTCCCATACCAGTAGTCTTCTTCCTGAGGCACCTAAGGTTCAGGAAAAGCTCAGAGGGAGGCATACCAGACCTTTGGAACTAGTTCACAGAGGATCTCAAAGACAACAGTAATCATGGCTAGGCTTCGCGAACGAAGATTTGAGGACTCTAACCACACTTGCTGCAAATGCACTGATGGCTAAAAAGACCAATGCTAGATAGACAAGTCTGGTTGCAAAAGGCACAGCGGAAAGACTACCTAGGTGATATCGACAAGACGATATCTTTCTGTGTTGTCTTTTCTCCTCAAGAGTGATCCTGCGTGTGTTCTCAAAAGAAACAGCAGCATTATAGACAGTGTGTCTCCAGGTCTCCTGATTGGAGGCCAGAGTAGACCAATGGTGATGATCAATATGGCCAAGGCTGAGGGATTGTTTCAGGGAGTCCTTGTATCTTTTCTTCGGGGCTCCTCTCTTGCAGCAACCAGTGGCAAGTTTCCCATAGAGCATAATCTTAGGGAGGCGGTAGTCCTTCATCCTGGAGATGTGCCCTGCCCAACACAACTCTGTTCTCAGCAGCATGGCCTCAATACTCATGACCGCTGCCTGTTCAGGAACAGACGTATTGATCACGTAATCCATCCAGTGGATGTTTAGCATTGTACAGAAGCAATGCTGGTGGAAACATTCTAAGAGTTGCAAGCGGTGGCAGTAAATGACCCATGATTCAGACCCATATAAAAGAGTAGACAGTACAATGGCTCTGTAAACACTAATCTTTGTACTTTTCTTCAGGTGTTTATTGCACCAAACTGTTTTATGGAGTTTACCGAAAGCTCAATATGCCTTTGCTAACCTATTGTCTATCTCTTTATCAATCTTACCATCCGAAGAGATGATGCTTCCCAAATAATCAAACTGCTGGACTGACTTGAGTTCTGATTCGCCAATGGTGATATGGGGATGATGGAAGACTTCCTGAGGTGCAGGTTGGTAGAAAACTTCTGTCTTTTTCAAGCTGACTTCCAGCCCAAAAAGCTCAGCAACCTCTGTAAAGCAGGATGTTAAACACTTCAGAACTGCTTCTGCTTGGGAGACGAGGGCGGCATCATAATCAAAAAGCAACTCACGGGCAAGATGATTTAAAGTCTTAGTATGGGCCTTCAGTCGCCTTAGGTTGAATAGGTTTCCATCAGTATGATGCTGTTTTCTTCATCGAGGTCCGCCGTGGTCCTTTCGAGCATCGTGCTAAAGAAGATTGTGAATAAAGTTGGTGCAAGAAAGTAACCTTGTTTCACACCATTGGTTATTAAAAAGGGTTCAGAAAGTGCATCGCCATATCTGACTTGGCTGCGCTGGTCCTCATGAAGCAAAATGATCATTTTGAGGAACTTGGGGGGACATCCGAATCATTCCAAAATCTGCCGCAGACCTTTTCTGCTCACAGTATCTAAAGCTTTGGTGAGATCAACAAAGGTAACATAGAGTCCTTTGCTCTGTTCCCTACACTTCTGTTGTAGTAGTTAGGACGGTCACAAAAAAAAACTTGGCACCCTTATGATGATGGTCTAACAGTCAGCTTTTATTGCTTCGTCCAGTTTAATACTTCTCTTTCTCACACATACTGCACTCACACTATTAACAGAACTTCACATGCCATTCTATTATTAGCTTTCTATCTATAATTTATTACCAGCCTTCACATATAATTGGATGTTCATTCCTTATTTACATTCTTTTCTCACTGGTCAGTTCTGGCACCTTCTCAAGTCTTTCACGGTCCCTGTGAATTTTCTCAGGGAAACAGCTTCAAAGTCTCTAAGTCAAAATCCTTCACCTCTATATCCTTCATCAGGGGTTCTGCGGAACCGCTGCTTACCCCAGCACACTTCTCTTGCAGTTGTATGAGAACAAATACCATGTCTGTGGTACTCCTATTGGCTCCGAAACCACATTGGCTTTTAGGTAGAAGTTGTTCTGTGATAGCAGGTATTAATCTGTTCAAAAATATTCTTGCAAGGATTTTACTAGCAATGGAGAGCAGAGTAATGCCTCGGTAATTTGAACAGTCTAATTTCTCTTCTTTCTTCTTATACAGGGTGATGATGACTGCATCACGAAGATCTGATGGCAATTTGCCTAGTTCTGAACAATGCACCACGAACTCATGAAATTTAGCATGGAGTGCTTGGCCTCCATGCTTCCATGCTTCCAGACTTCAGGTGGAATTCCATCAACCCCAGCTGCCTTGCCAGTTTTCACCTGCTGTATGACCTTAAGAGTTTCTCCCATAGTGGGGGCAATATCCAATTCAGTTTTCACTGGTTGTTGTGAAATGTACTGCATTGCTGAGTCTTGAACTACATGGTTGGTACTGAAGAGAGTCTGAAAGTGTTCAGACCATCGATTCAAAATGGACACTTTATCTGTGAGAAGCATTTGACCATCTGCACTGAGTAAAGGGCTTTGAACCTGGTGTGTAGGACCGTAAGCTGTTTTCAGAGCCTCATAGAATCCCCTGTAGTCACTCATATCTGCGCATAATTGATTTTTTTCTGCTAGATTGATCCACCACTTGTTTTGGATGTCACGAAGTTTCTGTTGGAGCTTGCTACATGCAAGTCGAAAAGCTGCTTTTCTTGCATAGCAAGATGGCTGAGCAAGGTGTGCTTGGTGAGCAGTTCTCTTTCTCAACAATTCCTGGATCTCTTGATTGTTTTCATCAAACCAGTCCTTGTTTTTCTTGAAGGAGAACCCTAAGGATTCTTCAGAGGACTGCAGGGTGCTATTTTTGTTA
>NW_020956169.1:68117-79728 GCF_003031625.1 Empidonax traillii | reverse complement strand
TAGAGTGGAGGTTAAGCTTACAACGCACAAGGCGATGATCTGTTTGACATTCTGCACTAGGCATCACTCAGGAATGACAAGCATTGCGAACATTTCTCTGTTGCACCAAGACATAGTCAGTGAGGTGCCAGTGCTTGGATCTAGGATGCATCCAGGTTGTCTTCCAACAACCTTTCTGCTGGAAGATAGTGTTGGTGATGGTGAGCTGCTGCTCCACACAAAACTCTAGCAGAGGGCAACCATTATCATTGCAGTTTCCAACATCATGCTTGCCTAATACTCCTTTCCAGGCTTCAGAGTTCTTTCCTACTCTGGCATTCAAATCACCAAGGATTATGATATTATCATCTGCAGGAACCTTTTGGGTAAGGCAGTGCAGATCGGTGTAGAATTTATCTTTTTTGGTAGGGCCAGCTTGGAGGGTTGGGGCATATATACTAAAGAGAACAACATGTTGCTTGTTGTATAGGTGAAGGTATAAGGAGATAATACGATTGGAATGACGTGTCGGTAAAATTTCAAGTTTAGAGACAATAGTTTTTAATCATGAAGCCAACTTCTAAAAGATGCCTTTCAGTTCTGGGTTTACCTGAACAATAGAGTGTATAACCATCACCATGTTTTCTAAGGCTGCCTTCCTCATGAAGACGAATTTCACTGAAAGCAGCAATTTTGATATAAAGTCGTGACAGTTTGTGGGCAATTAGAGCAGAATGACACTCAGGATGTCCACTATCCGTGGTATCAAGCATGGTTCTGATGTTCCAGCATGCGAGTGTTAATTTGAATACACATTTGAAGGCAGGTGTATGCCTTTGTCTCTTTATCTTTATTTGACCACATCAGAAGATGTTCGTTGGCCGCAGTTAACCAGGTGAAGGGTGGAGATGAGTTTTGGTTAGGACACCTTTTCTAGGCCCCTCTCTATGTGGAGTAAGCCATGCTCTCCTTGAAAAAGGCTACTTGGTCATTCAGGATGTTGCCGAAAAAGACTGTCATCTCCGGGGTCAGTCTCAGGGGACGAATGTCCTGAACCACCTGCATGCAGGGTTGTGTCTGTGGCTTCCAGTGCACCTTATCACCTGCCGTTTCGTCCCTCGCCTGTAAATACAGGGCTTTACAAATGTGGATATATCCTTCGAGCCTGCGCAGTGGATTTTTTAGGTGAGGCGCAGCATGCACAGAAGTGGTCCCCTCCTTAACTCCTAAGGTTCATCTGCCAGGGCCTAGAAAGCTTGGATGGTGACAACCAAGTCCTCAGGACGTAGGTTTAGTTAGAGTATCCTTCTCTTGGATGGATGGCCTTACAGGGCTAAGCGAGTTACATCTACCCAGGTTTGAAGTTAGAGTCGTCCTTCTCCTAGGATGACTGCCAGGAGGCTAGGGAGCCCATCCTGCCCATGGACACATTTTATCTGACCCTTCAGTTCTGACCTGTCTGTTATGGGAGACCCTACCAGAAGCATATACCACCGCCAGCACAACTTGCAACCTCGTATGGGTACACAAGCTTCTCCCCCACTAAAATTATTTGGACAAGCCCTCAGCCTCCTACACTCAAGCCCAGGGACATTCTCTTGCCCTAAACACCCTTCCAAGACACTATAATTCTTAAACAAACCGTTCCTGGGCAGAAACCGCAGGCGAGCCAAACCCAACACATCCCACCCTCACTGCAACAATGACGGAATAGAAAGTGATCCCGACACCCCCACCGGCGGGGCAGGCACACAGATAAGGGGTCCCCATACCCACCCAGGGCTCAGGCACCTCCCACAGTCCCAGACCAGCCTTAACCCCCCCAACCCCCAGAAAAACCCACTACCCACCCCAACCTTACCCTCTCCCCCACTGTGTCACCACAGGCTCCCCCTCACACCACCCACCCTTGATCCTCCAAATGAGACTACCCCACCCACTCTCCCCCTGGTCTGGGCATCCCACAGGCCCACCCGGCCCCCTCCCCCAAACAGGACTGCTCCACCCGCCCTCCTGCCAGTCCGGGGATCTCTCAGGCTCACCCAGCCCCCTCCCAACTCCTGCCCAGCCCAGCCTGACCCAGCCCAGTCCCGGGACCTGGGCAGGTAACCATTTAAAAAAACACAAAAACCCATTTAAAAAAACACAAAAAAAACCCCCAAATCCCCCAAAAAAACAAAAACCAAGCCAAAACAAAAACCAAGCCCAAACCAAACCAAACCAAACCAAACCCCCAAAACCAAAAATAGGAAAGCCTGATTTTACAGGCTTAGGTGTAATACAGATGAAACAAAGTCAACAATGAAAAAAGTTCATTGGCTTACATGCAGTATTGTATTCAGCACAGTTCCTACCAAATCTGCCAGATTACACCTTGGACTTCTGGTGGGCAGACTTTGGCCTGTTTAGGGCATTGATTGACAGAGTCCCTTGGGAGTCAGTCCTGAAGGGCAAAGGCATCCAGGAAGGCTGGATGTGTTTTAAAAGGAATTGTTAAATATTCAGGAGCAGGTTGTCCCCATGTGAAGAAAGACAAGTTATCGGGGAAAAAGATCAACCTGGTTAAACAGAGAACTTAGGTTGGAACTTCAGGAAAAAAAGAGAATCTTTCGTCTCTGGAAGGAAGGTCAGGTAACTTGGGAGGACTATAAGGACGTCACAAGGTCATGTAGGGAGAAGATTAGAAGGGTCAAAGCCCAAATAGAACTTGATTTGGCCACTGCAATGAAAGACAACAAAAAGTTTCTATAAATACATTGGCAACAAGAGGAGGGTCAAGGAGTGTCTCCATCATTTGTTGAATGCAAAGTGTAGTGTAGTGACAGGGTATGATGAAAAGACAGAGGTACTTAATGCCTTCTTTGCCTCAGTCCTTAATATCAAGACCAGTTGTTCTCATGATACCCAGTACCAAGAGCTGGAAGTTAGGGACGGGGAGCTGAGTGAAGCCCCCATAATCCAGGAGGAAATGGTTAGTGACCTGCTATGCCAATTAGACACTTATAAATCTACGGACCCTGATGGGATCCACCCCAGAGTATTTAGGGAACTGTCAAAAGAACTTGACAAACCACTTTCAATAATTTACCAGCAGTCCTGGTTAACCAGAGAAGTTCCAGCTGATTGGATATTAGAAAATGTAACGCCCATCTACAAAGAAGGGTTGGAAGGATGATCCAGGGAACTACAGGCCTGTCAGCCTCACCTTGGTTCCAGGAGAGATTATGGAACAGATTGTCCTGAGTGCCATTGCATGATACATGAAGGGCAACCAAGGATCAAGCCCAGTCAACATGGATTTATGAAAGGCAGATCCTCCTTGACCAACCTGATCTCCTTCTATGACAAGGTGACCTGCTTGGTAGATAAGGGGAGGGTTGTGGATGTGGTCTATCTGGACTTCAGTAAGGTGTTTAACATTGTCTTCCACAGCATTCTCCTAGAAAAACTGGCTGCTCGTGGCTTGGATGGGTGGACTCTTTGATGGGTAAAAAACTGTCTGGATGGTCTGGCCCAGAGAGATGTGGTGAATGGAGCTAAATCCAGTTGGTGGTCAGTCGCTAGCGGTGTTCCCCAGGGCTCAGTTTTGGAGCTGGTTCTGTTTAACATCTTTACTGATGATCTGGACAAGGGGATCGAGTGTATCCTCAGTAAATTTGCAGACAACAAGTTGGGTGGAAGTGTTGATCTGCTCAAGGGTAGGAAGGCTCTACAGAGAGACCTTGCCCAACTTGACCAATTGGCTAAGGACAACTGCATGAGGCTCAATAAGGTGAAGTGCCAGGTCCTGCACTTGGGTCGCAGGAACCCCATCAACAATACAGGCTTGGGGAGGAGTGGCCTGAGAGCTGTTCAGCAGAAAGGGACTTAGGGGTGCTGGTTGACAGCTGACTCAATATGAGCCAGTAGTGTGCCCAGGTGGCCAAGAAGGCCGATGGCATCTTGGCCTGTATCAAGAAGAGTGTGGCCAGGAGGACTAGGGAAGTGATCGTCCCCCTGTACTTGGCACTGGTGAGGTTGCACCTTGAGTACTGCATTCAGTTTTGGGCCTCTCACTTCAAAAAGGACATTGAGGTGCTGAAACCTGTCCAGAGAAGGGCAATAAGGCTCGTGAAAGATCTAGAAAAGATGTCTCATGAGGAACAGCTGAGGGAGCTGGGTTTGTTTAGTCTAGAGAAGAGGAGGTTCAGGGGGGACCTCATTGCTCTCTACAACTACCTGAAAGGAGGTTGTAGCGAGGTGGGGGCTGGTTTCTTCTGCCATGCCTATAGTGAGAGGACTAGAGGAAATGGCCTTAAGATGAGACAGAGGAGACTGAGATTAGATATTAGAAAAAAAAATTTCACTGTTAGGGTAGTCAGACATTGGAATAGATTGCCCGGGAAAGTGATGGAGTCACCATCCCAGGAGGTGTTCAAGGGGTGTCTGGATCTGGCACTGGGTGATATGGTTTAGTGGTTACAGTGGTAGTGCTAGGTGGTGTAAGGACTTAAAGAGCACAGTTGCCTGTCTGAAACACTGTCAAGGCTGCAGAAGGAACTTGCCATAAACCACCACGGTGGGAACTTGAAATAAGCACAGAAGGGAGGGGATTGTGACAGGAAGATGCTAATTCCAGGCCTGGTAGAGGCAAGATCTAGTTAGCACATCCTGGTTAACGCATCCAGAAAAAAATACCCATTGTGGCAAACTAAGAAAGGAAGCAACTGCTCATACACATATCACCCCAAGTTATGGGAACAGCATCTGCAAACACCCCATGGATACCCAGAACTTGGACTGTATAAAGGTGGTACTCTCAAAAGAATGACTCCAGGACCCCCACCACGAAGAAGCCCAGGGTGTTGAAGGATCAACAGGATGCCACCGGATTCAGGGGTAGTGACTATTTTCTGCTTGATCTTGCTCTCTGTCTCCCCCTCTTTTCTATTTCTTTCTATCTCTCTACCTCACATTCATTGTTAAATAAAATCCATATTATTGAAATGAGAGCAAGGCCTAAAAGAGTTAACTGAGATATCTTGCTCTGTTGAGAAAAGCCTCCCTGATACCCACTCTGCTTGTACTAAGAAAAACTCATTCTGTTCTGTTTACTGGACCTAAATCTAAGAAGAATACTAGAAATGCTATACAATCAACTTAGAGGTCATAAATTAAGACAAGGCAGACATTTGAATAGGAAAAATAGGTCTGGAGCCAAAGGCTTTTCCCAAGCATCAGTGAGCGGGGCAAGAACAATGAAAACGCAAGGAGGTCAAGTCAAGGAAGATGAGAATACGACCCCAGACTCAGTGCTGAAAGCGGGAACGACCACTACCAAGAGAGGAATCTGGAAAGTACCACCCTAAGCTCTGCCTGGACTACACCCATACTCCGCCTATTATCAATATGCATGATAAGATGTTGTAATCATATGAATATGTATGTTAAGATGTTGTAATCATGGAGTTAGACTGTATCAATTACCCTGCTTTGTATCGATGCTCTTGAGCAAGTTTGTCCAGCGCTAGTTGGCTTGCTCCCAACATTGTCTAAATAAATACCTTGCTGCTTAAAGATAAAAAAAGTCTCTGAGCAGTTCACATTCTGAGGTTTTTTGACTTCATTATTGACTTCAGTATATGGTCTCATTTGTACCTTAATTTGGGCAGAGGCATCTCACTAATCAGATCTTAACATGAAATTGATGTCATGGACAGGATACTGTTCCCTGACCTCAAGTGCAGATTGACAGTAGTACAGATCCCTCTGAAGAAAATTTTGTTGTACCCCCCCTGTGGGAACTTTTAGAAATTTGCCACGGATTCCCTCTGAGGGAAGTCATGGGTTCCTCTGTGGGAAATTTCGGTTCCCTCTGAGGGAATTTTTAGGGAAAACAGCTGTCCAGGGTAGCCAGTGTAAAGAAAACATTTTGTTGTCTTTCCTTGAAAAACTTTTTAGCTGCCCCTCTCCTCCAGGGGTGGAATGGGCACAAGAAAATTGGGATAATGAGCAGGCAATAGCAGACCATGTGACTAGTTCACTAGCCAAAAGAGGGTTATGACCAGGAAAAGGTAAATCAGTTGTATGTGCCTTTTTGGGTGCTGCCCTTAAGGCAGCACAAAAGGAGCAATTAGTTACTCAGAAATCTGAAGATGAAATAATACCATCTTTACAAGATCTGGTGAAAGAATTGCACTATCAGTTAAATGTGGAAAAGGACAAGAGACTTCAGGCAGATGCGCTGCTTGTTGAGAGCCTGCAGGCAGAGGAGTTGCTTGCTGCTGAGCATGATCGTGAAAGGGAGAGCAGGCTGCAGGCAAAGGCATTGCTTGTTGCCCAGCTCAAAAAGAGGTTGCAGGTGGAGGCATTGCTTACTGCTGAGCACAATCACGTTGGAAAGCTTCAGGTGGAACTTTGGGATACATATGAGAGAATCTTACAGGAAGAATTACAGGATGTAGAACCTGTGACATGTTTAGAAACACGGTTTCATAACTCAGATTTTTTGTGTCCAGTGGAGGAGTTGGGAGACCACAAGCAGGTCTATTGTTCTGATAAAGAGCGAAACAAAGTTTGCATTGACATCTGATGATGGGGAAGTAACATTACAACCCCTAATTAAAACTGAAACCACATACAATTGTCAGGGTCAGCAAACTGCTACTAAAACGGTGCTGTATATGGCTTCTGAGATATCAAAGTTAGGCCATAAATCAGGCGAGACTGAAATCCAGCAAGTGGAATCCGATCAATGCATCCCATACATTCGGTTTCCAGTTGATTCTCGTCAACAATAAAATTTCTGATAAAGGAGCGCAACATTCAATATTAATGCAGTGGGATGCCAAGAAGCTGGGTGTATGACCCAATGGCAGAGTTAAAATCACTGGAGTAAATGGAGCAAGTGTTATCTGCCAAACTGTTGAGGTTAATTTATGGCTCCTGAGTGAGAAGCAGAAGTCTGCTAACCTTAATTCTAAAAGAAATCAAGAGACTGCAGTGTGCTTGCTCTGCACAGCACCTACACTATCTGATTAAAGGATTCCTGGTGTATCACAGTGCCAGATTGTTGTTGCAGCACGAAATGGAATTTCTGAAGGTATAGTTGATTTGGCTCCACTAACAGCTACAGTACCCAACATCGCAAACCTAACAGCCATAATACAAGCACCCACGTTTCAGCATTGACAGGGTGGTTTCACTTACCCCTTCTAATTCTCCTGTCTGGCTGGTGAAAGAGCCGAACAGACAGTCGGGGTTTAAAGTTTATTACAGGCAATTGAATGCCAATACTGCACCTTTATCCACTGCTGTGATAAATTTTGTGGAACTGGTAACTCACATTCATAGAGCATCCCACTTGTGGATGGCAACACTAGATGCAAAAGATATGTCCTTTATGATTCCATGACGGAAACATGATAAGGCTCAATTCACACTTACCTGGAAGGGAGGGCAATACACCTTTAACAGACCTACACAGAGGTATAAACATTCATCCATGATTGCACATGCTGTGCTTGTTGAAGTTTTATAAACAGTCTTAGCCCCTTCAGACATGAAATTAATGGAGACCCCCCTGAAAAGGTAGGGGAAGCAACAACAGCAGTGGAGCAAGCACTTCATGAAATAGAGGTTGAGATTCCACCTGAGAAACATCAAGTCCAAGCTGTTAAACAACTTGAGCCACTAGGGGGTAACCTGTCTGGACCAACCCCTCTGAGACTTGTATTGTTTTCTTTTTCCAGGAATGATATCAGCACACCCTCACTGAAGATCAAAGGACATGAGTCACCCCCTAGGGACAACTCCCCTCAGGAGTCCAAGGCTTTAGTCCCCTCAGCCCCTCCAGAACCCACACTAGCTGGTTTATCCAGTTTAGAGTAAGGGGACCGGCCAGTGGCTTTACATGAGAAGGTTCACAGAAAACAGGCAGGAAGAAATAATAATCACTTTTCCCTTAGGCCTTTTTAACTTTTTGGTTACTTTTGTTTTAAGATACAGGAACCAAATCAACACTTGATGGATTGTTCCTTCTTTTTAATAATTAGTCTGCCACAGGCTGAATTTTCACTTTTCTTTTTAAAGGAACCTGTTAACAGATGAGATTGAGCTGCATGGAACTGATGAAACTTTTAACTGCTCCCACAATTGTTTGCATTACCAGTTTATTAATTTTTGTGATTTGTGTTTTTATTGTGAGCAACTTGTTAGGAGACCAAATATTAGTAAGATTATATACAACACACCATTTTATGTATTGTTAGTTTGATTTTTCGCTAAGTTTATTTTGGCTTTTTACTGGAAAAAAAATGGTGTGGGAAAAGCTTTTATTTTTATCTTATGGATGTATAACTTTGTCTCAACCAATTGAGAATCAGGGAATTCAACTAAATTTAGCTTGGGAGTTGGTACAAGGATTTATGCATATTTGGAAACAAGGAATATGTATTAACCTTCCCAGTTCTGCCTCAGAAGGCTTTAGATATACGATTATTTGGCTAAATGTTTTGGAGATATTAACAAGCGAACAAAACAAAAGAAAATGTTACATGGGAAATGGTTGAGTTCCCCTTCCTAGTCCAGAAGAAGGGACAGCGATGGACCGCAAATGGGACATAGAATATAAGAAAGTCTTTTACCAACTCCCAGGCAACTCTTCCTGGAGCCACTTATGGAACCAAACGTTACATAACATTGTAAAATGCTACTTCTATTCCCTCTACAACAGTACCGTGGTGAGATTCTCCTGTCAGGAGTGAGTTTTTCCTAATTAAATCAGAGACTTGTATTCCCACGTGAACATGTCTGATGTGCTATTAAGTTCCCTACCATGTGTCCTAAGGATTTTAACTTTACCTTACTTATATTAATGCTGATCAGTATAGCAACTATAGCACATTCTGCACCACAGATGCTTCTCAGTTGTGGGTGCAATTTACTGTGTCAGAAATTGTAAAGGAATGTGATCAGGGCAGTTTGCCCTCTGAAATTACAAAAAAACCAACCAACAACAACAACAAAAAAAAACCAAACAGGGATAACAACTACATTTTTGAAAGGAAATTAATTTGACTTATGATACCAATAGTAAAGCCAGTTGCTGTTTTGTGTCAGGATTAAATTACAACAAAGCTGTACTCTATCCCCTGGAGAAAGAGAATATGGGCCCAATGGAAGGATGTGTTTCTGAGAGTTGTTTTGTATTTTGCATGAAAATTTTGTACACATAGCCTATTTGAAGGTACATGCCCCCAGTAAATGGACCAGGTATGTGTTCAGAGAACTTACAAGTCCAACAAGTGTCAAAAATGGCTTCACAGAATTGGTGGGTATTAGATATGTTTTTCTGATCAAACATCAGAACTTTTCCAATCACTCCAACCCAAAGATTGGCTTCAGGGAATTAGCCCAAATTCCTGGCTGATGTCCAAACTCCCATCCTTGAGACTCATGGTGTGGGGGCAGTAGCTAATGACAATTGGGCATCTGCAACCACTCTGTGGATACCCAGAACCTGGACTGTATAAAGGTGGTACCCCTGGAGGAACAACTCTGAGACTCCCACCACCAAGAAGCTCAGGGTGAAGAAGGACCAATGGGAAATGGCTGGAACCACAGGTGGCAACTACCTTCTGCTTGATATCTCTCTACCTAACATTTATTGTTAAATAAAATCTGTATTATTGACTTTGGTATGTGATCACATTTGCACCTTTATTTGGACAGAGGCATCTCTCACTAATAGGATATTAGGAGGCAGACAGTCGGACTCGATGATCTCATAGGTCTCTTCCAACCTTGATGATTCTATGATTCTAAGAGGAGACATGCTTCTGTCCCAATGACTTCTGAGGTAGCTCGAACTCCTTCATAGAATACTAATATCTTTTCAGTTGGAGTTTAGTGGGCTTCTGATCCTTGATAATCCTTGTTATAAGTTAGTTTAAGAATTTAGACAACTCAGTTCCAATTAAAAGTTGATAAATTTATTAAGCAAGCGATAATAAAGCAAACAGCGCTGGGTGGTCTGGGGGGCAAGTGCCCCGCCCGAGACACACACACCTTGTTTGAAAACCGGGCTTTTTGTACTCTTTCGATATCAGTTGTTGAATATTCATTCATTGTCCGTTTGTTGCCTTAAAAGGTAACTTTCCTGCTTTGGAGGTGGGTGTTACCCCCTGGCTGGTTGTCACCTATCTCCCCTGGGCTTGTACAGGGGGGGTCTTGCATCATCCCCACATTGCAAGGGATGGAGGGCCTCTCTCTGTATCCACATGGTACAGAGAAATACAATTTTATTTATAATTTGTTCCCTGTTCCCGGCCGCAAAAGATTCCCTGGTGTTAGGTCCAGACAGGACCCTTCACCTTACAGACTCCACGGTACGCCTAGAAGTTAGTAAATATACAGAAATAGTTCTTTTATTAGTACCCCCTTTTTATTTTAATTTGTTTGGAATAAAAACCGGTGCCTTCACTTATCACAATCCTGGCTCCAAAACCCTAATGGTTGACCTCGGGTTTCTCCTGATGTTCTTTGCCAGAGGCTCCAGCTGCAGTGTAGAGGATATTTTGCATGGTTGGTCCCGTCCAAACAAGCCCAAGAGATATCACATGACCTATTTCCTGTTTGATCTGCTCAATGGCCTGTTGTTGTTCAAGGCCCCACTCGCAATGGTTTTTCTTCCAGGTCACAAGATGACTATAACCTGGAATGTGCATTCTGCAGAACCCCACAAGGCCTAGGACAGCTCGTATTTCCTTCTTGTTAACCAGTGGAGACCGTTGCTATTTTATTAACCACATCCATAGACACATGACAGTGTCCATCCTGACATTTTATTCCCAAGAACTGAATCTCCTGTGTAGGTCCCTTGATCTTGCTTTTCTTTATGGCAAACCCAGCTTTCAGAAGAATCTGAATTATTTTTTTCCCCTTCTCAAACACTTCTTCTGCTGTCTCACCCCACACAATGACATCATCAATATATTGTAGATGTTCAGGGGCATCACCCATTTCCAGTACAGTTTGAATGAGCCCATGACCGATAGTAGGGCTCTGTTTCAAACCCCGAGGCAGTCAATTTGAGGTGTATTGGACACCTCTCCATGTGAAAACAAACTGTGGTCTGCACTCTGTTGCCAAAGGAATTGAGAAAAAAAAAACAAATGCATGGGGAATGTGAATTATAGCATACCACCTACGTGCCTTTGGCTCCAGTTAATATTACAGCTCTAACATGCCCAGCACAGCAGCACTCAGTGGTGGCATTACTTCACTCAGATCATGATAGTCTACTGTTAACCTCCACCCTCCATCACTTTTGCACTGGCCATATGGGACTATTAAGAGGCGAGTGAGTCTTGCTGATCACTCCTTGGTTCTCCAGTTGATGAATCAGCTCATGGATAGGAGGCAGGGAATCTCAGTTGCTGCGACATTGCCGCTGGTGCACTGTCCTGTTAAACTGACCTCAGCCTCTAATACAGACAAGTCTTGGCATCCCCCTATCACTCCAGAGATCCAAATGGGTTCTGCACTCCTGTGTCTTGATGGCACCAGTGTCTACTAAAGCTTTATACCTCTGTGGGTCTGATGTGCCAGGCCATCGAATCCACACAGTCCAGTATGCCCAGTCATCCCTTTC
>NW_020956169.1:66867-67979 GCF_003031625.1 Empidonax traillii | reverse complement strand
TGACCTCAGCCTCTAATACAGACAAGTCTTGGCATCCCCCTATCACTCCAGAGATCCAAATGGGTTCTGCACTCCTGTGTCTTGATGGCACCAGTGTCTACTAAAGCTTTATACCTCTGTGGGTCTGATGTGCCAGGCCATCGAATCCACACAGTCCAGTATGCCCAGTCATCCCTTTCCTCCTCCTGGCCAAGGCAGGGACCCTCTATTCCTGTTCCTGCTCAGGGTATTCACTGTCTGACCTTTACAATGCAAGACCAGAAGTCCCCTCACCAGGATCAGAGGAGGTGATTTCAGCTCTTCTATGTCTGGAAAATCACTGGTTGCCTTCTTGGGTCTCTGCGGCAACTACACTGACAACCTTCTTGGGTGACCACTTCTTAACAGCTCTCTTCCCTCTCAGTTCACATAAACGGGCTTCCAGCTTAAAGGTGGGTTCACTATCACACTTCCTCATGTCTTCCCACTGGTAGCACAGAACCAGAGTGTGCCACGTATCCTGTGCCTGGGGCTTCCTTTCCCTCTGACCAGGGCAGGAGAGGACTGATCTCTTGGGCTGCCCCTGACAGCTGAGGTGCTGACCCATAGGGATGTGGAAGTACCCAGAGTTTCTTCTACATTTTGAAACCAGGAGGACACCATCTCTATAGTTGGTATATCCATTTGCAGGTAACACAATGTTACCAAGCTGTTGGAATATGATGCAGGGGTGCTTTGAACCACCTTCCTCCACATGGCCATTGTGCAAGGGACGATATCCCTTCTTAGATTACTATAGATGACTTCCACCACTTCTAATTCTCTCAAGTACTGGATACCTTCATCTGCAGTGGTCCACTTTCCTGGGGAGTTCACATGATCTTCCTTAAATGGATATCTTGCCCTCATGCTTGAGAGGAGCCGTGTCCAGAGGCTGCAAATTGCTTCCTCTTTTCCAATTCCTCTTTGAGTTTCCCAATCTCTAGCAAGACATTCCAGCTGTTGGGCTTCAGAGCCTTCCAATCAGCCCCAGCATCCCAGCATCGAAGCATCCAGGTAGGAATCTGCTCACCTGGATGGCAGCTGGAATCTTTTCCCAAGTCTTGAAGTTCTGATGAGGTCAGAGATTGGGT
>NW_020956169.1:46584-66588 GCF_003031625.1 Empidonax traillii | reverse complement strand
AAATTGCTTCCTCTTTTCCAATTCCTCTTTGAGTTTCCCAATCTCTAGCAAGACATTCCAGCTGTTGGGCTTCAGAGCCTTCCAATCAGCCCCAGCATCCCAGCATCGAAGCATCCAGGTAGGAATCTGCTCACCTGGATGGCAGCTGGAATCTTTTCCCAAGTCTTGAAGTTCTGATGAGGTCAGAGATTGGGTAATTTCAGTTTCCTGTTTGATTTTTCTCATTCCTCTAAGTTTCTTTGTTGAAGGACAGGCTTCTTGATCTGACCCCTCCCCTCCTGATTTTCCTTCTTCTTCCTCCAGGATTCCTGCCTGGGCTGGGCCGCTGCTCAGAACTGACTCAGGTGAGAGTGGGGTGGGACAGGCTCATTAGCAGGTGCTAGAGAGGGCTAAATAAACGTCTCCAAGGAGCATGAACAACTTGGAGCAGCCATCAGGAGCAGGAAAACAGGGGCGTGGCACATCAGTGAGGGCATAGCACAGCAGTTTGCACAGGCAGGGTGAACAGACAGGGCACAGCCACCTCCTAGGTCTCTCAGGGGAGCTTTTTTTTTTTTTTCCCTCACATTTCAACTAAAGCTGGTAATGGTTTCCAAAAAAATGAAAGCTGTCACTACTGTTACCACTAGGAGTGTGTTGACACAGACAGAACCCTCCAAGAAGGATGCAGCCATTCAGGTCTCTGGCTGCGCAGACTGTTTGACCCTGGCATCAGTACCATTGTAAGAGGCACCTGTGTGCAATGTGAGCAGGTGAACGATTTGCTGTGCATGGTAGCAGAGCTCAAGGAAGAGGTAGAGAGGCTGAGAAGCATTAGGGAAAATGAAAGGGAAATAGACTGGTGGAGTCACACCCTTTCAACCCCCAAGGAAGTCCAGAAGGAGACAGTGATGCCCTGCCCCTCCTGCCGTCAGGCAGATGGAGCAAACCGAGTGGATGGGGGGGAATGGAAACAGGTCCCTGTTTGGAGAGGTAAAAGAACACCCTCTCGACCCCCATCACCTCCCCAGATGCCCTTAAACAACAGATATGAGGCCCTAGACTCAGAAAGTCAAGTAGAGGTCAGGCAAGAGAAAAATGTGTCCGCAGGTTGCACCCTGTCTACCAGACGGGTTACAACTACAGCTGTAAGAAAAAAAAAGAAGGGTAGTTGTAGTGGGTGACTCCCTTTTGAGGGGAACTGAGGGCCCTATATGTCGACCAGACCCATCCCACAGGGAGGTTTGCTGCCTTCCCGGAGCCAGGGTGAGGGACATTGGTAGGAGACTTCCTGAGCTAATTTGGACCTCAGATTACTATCCACTCTTGGGAATCCAGGCTGGCAGTGATGATATTAATAGAAGAAGTGTCAGGGCAATCAAAAAGAATTTCAGGGCACTGGGTAGATCAGTTTATGGGGCAGGAGCACAGGTAGTATTTGCCTCAGTTCCTGTACTTGCTGGAATGAATGAGGAGAAGAGTAGGAAAACCTACCTTATCAATAGGTGGCTAAAGGATTGGTGCCACCATCAAAATTTTGGGTTTTTTGACCATGGGGCAAACTCCATAGTACCCAGTCTTCTTAAATCATATGGGCTTTATGTATCTAGGAGGGGCAAAAGGACTGTAGCCCATAAGTTAGCGGGGCTCATCAGGAGGGCTTTAAACTAGGTTTGAAGGGGGAAGGGATTGAATCCAGGCTCTCCAAAGAGAAGATGAAAAGCCCGAGACAAAAGTAAAATCAGCAGCCCAGCTGAAGTGCATGTACACTAATGCACGCAGCATGGGCAACAAACAGGAGGAGCTGGAAGCCATCGTGCAGCAGGAAAGCTATGACATAGTTGCCATCACAGAAATGTGGTGGGATGACTCGCATGACTGGAGTGCTGCCATGGATGGCTACAAGCTCTTCAGAAAGGACAGGTAGGTTAGGAGAGGTGGAGGGGTGGCTCTATATGTTAGAGAGTCCCTTGACTCTGTAGAACTTGAGGCCACCAATGATAAGGTTGAGTGTTTGTGGACCAGAATCAGGGGGAAGGCCAGTAAGGCTGACATCCTAATGGGAGTCTGTTATAGACCACCCAACTAGGATGATGAAGGGGATGAATTATTCTACAAGCAGCTGGCAGATGTCTCAAATTCGCCAGCCCTTGTTCTTGTGGGCGACTTCAACCTGCCAGATATCTGCTGGGAGCTCAACATGGCAGAGAAGAGGCAGTCCAAAAGATTCCTAGAGTGTATAGAGGA
This sequence comes from Empidonax traillii, assembly GCF_003031625.1. NCBI lineage: Eukaryota > Metazoa > Chordata > Aves > Passeriformes > Tyrannidae > Empidonax > Empidonax traillii. The sequence continues at coordinate 64,362 of NW_020956169.1, read as the reverse complement.
TAATTTCCTGCTCCAGATGGTAAATGAACCTACCAGGGCTGGGGCCCCACTAGACCTGTTGTTTACAAACAGAGAGGGGCTGGTGGGAGATGTAGTGGTTGGAGGCCGTCTGGGCCACAGCGACCATGAAATAATAGAGTTTGCAATACTCAGGGATACAAGGAAGGCCACCAATAAAACCTCTACGCTGGACTTCCGGAGGGCAGATTTCAGCCTGTTCAGAAGACTGGTCCAGAGCATACCCTGGGAAAAACCCCTTGAAAACAAGGGGGTACAGGAGGGATGGACGTGCTTCAAGAAGGAAGTCTTGAATGCAGAGGAACAGGCTGTACCAGTGTGCCAAAAGGCAAGACAGCTGGTTAGACGACCAGCTTGGTTGAACAGGGAGATTCTGAAGGAAATCAGGGATAAAAAGAGAGCTTACCGACTATGGAAAATAGGGCTGGCTACTCAGGATGAGTTTAGGAGTATAACTAGGTCATGCTACTTCTGTCAGGGATAACAAAAAGTGCTTCTATAAATACATTAATAACAAAAGGAGGGGCAAGGAAAACCTCCATTCCTTGTTGGACTTTGGGGGGGAACATAGTTAACAGGGATGAAGAGAAGGCTGTGGTACTTAACACCTACTTTGCCTCAGTATTCACCAGTAGGACAGGTGGCCCTCGGGACAACTGTCCTCTGAAGCTGGTAGACAGGGACAGGAAGCTGAATAGCCCCCCTATATTCCAGGAGGAAATGGCCAGTCTCTTCGCGAACGAAGAACCGGGGAAGGTCTTTACACCTTCCAGCCTGCACATTGGATTTTTTAGGTGAGACACAGTGTGCGTGGAACTGAGCCCACCCTTTAATCCTGAGGTTCATCTGCCGGGGCCAAGCACGCTTGGACGGTGGCAGCGAGGTCCTCAGGACGTAGATGGATTGCCTTACAGGGCTAACGAGCTCCATCTGCCCGGGGAGGGGCCCTGACCGGGACTCGAACCCGGGTCTCAGCATTCACAGTGCTGTGCTTTAACTACTTCACCACCAGGGGCTCCCTCCAGGAGGAAATAATGACTTACTGAGTGTCATGGTTCAGCTAAGCAAGGAATTTTTTCTTTGCCTTCTCCCTGGCCATCAAGAGCTATCAGATAAGTACTTAGGTGAACAAAAAGACCTAGCTTTCTCACTAATGGCTGAAAGATTAGTCTCCTAGAAAACAAGGGAGATGAAAGGCTATTGTTTACTTTTTTTCTCTCATCTCCTGGGCAACAGGGGGGAGGAGTTGGGGGCTGGGGCTGTGGCTGTAACAAGGTGGGAGGGGAAGCTGGGGGCGGCTCTCTGCTCTCAGCCATTGGCTAGCATGGGGCCCTGCCTGGATTTTTTCATTGGATAGGAGGTGTTGTTTTTTCCCTAAGGGTTTCTCCCCTCTTTTCCCGTTCCCATTTGTTTTTTTCTACTGGCACCTCGAGAGGGAGGACTGTGTTGTGCAAATTCCAACCAGCTGAAGAGCGTGAGTTTTGTTTTTTTCATTGGGAGAACTTTCTGTTAGTTGCTGCTTTTTCCTTCCCCCTCTCCCTCTCCCCTTTCCCAGCGTGTGAGAAGGGAGGAAAGGCCCCGTTTTTTTCTTGGTTGGATTGGTTTCTCCAGCATACCCTGGTGGCTGGCTACAAGACATTACAAGTTCTGCATCTCCAGTGATCCAACAGCGCCACCTAGTGGCTGGTACAGGTCATTAAAAGTTCTGCATCTCCAGTGATCCAACAGCACCACCTGGTGTCTGGTACAGGACATTAAAGGTTCTGCATCTCCAGTGATGCAACAGTGCCACCTGGTGACTGCTATAGGACAAGTTCTGCATTTCCAGTTACCCAATGCTGCCCCCTATTGACTGTGGTTGGAATTGCACCAAAGGGCACAAAAATTAACCTCTTTACTTTTCCTTTTGCCTGTTTATCCGTTTGTTTTTGAAGGGGATTATTTATGGGTATCAGAGTACTGTTTGGTTGTTTTACTTGTTTTTTTCGTGTTTCTGTTAATACATACTTTTAATAAAGGGGTGTTATTTTTCCTTTTCCATAGTTTTTTTTTTCCTTCAATTGGAGCCTCTTAATGTTGGATTTATAATTGCTTAGAGAGAGAAGTTTTGGTCTTTTCTCATAACTCATCCTCAGCAAAAGACCCTTGTCTCATTTAAACTGGGACACTGTGCCACCTGGATCCTCACAAGTCCATGGGACCAGATGGGATCCATCCTAGGGTGATGAGGGAGCTGGCAGAAGAGCTTGCCAAGCTGCTCTCCATCATTTACCAACAGTCCTGGCTCACTGGGAAGGTCCCAGATGATTGGAAGTTGGTGAATGTCACGCCAATCTACAAAAAATGCTGCAAGGAGGACCCAGGAAACCACAGGCCTGTCAGCTTGACCTCAGTGCCGGGCAAGGTTATGGAGCAGATCAACCTGAGTGCAATCACACAACACCTACACGATAGACAAGGAATCAGACCCAGCTAGCACAGGTTTAGGAGGGGCAGGTCCTGTCTAACCAACCTGATCTCCTTTTATGATCAAGTGACCCACCTGGTGGATAAGGGGAAGGCTGTGGATGTGGTCTATCTGGACTTCAGCAAAGCCTTTGACACCATCTCCCATAATATACTCCTGGAAAAGCTGGCAGCCCATGGCTTGGACAGGGGCATTCTGTGCTGGGTTAAGAGCTGGCTGGATGGCCGGGCCCAGAGAGTGGTGGGGAACAGGGCTGCATCCAGTTGGTGGCCAGTCACCCGTGGTGATCCCCAGGGATCAGTGCTGGGCCCAGTCCTGTTTACCATCTTTATCGATGATTTAGATGAGGGGATTGAGTCCATCATCAGCAAATTTGCAGATGACACCAAGTTGGGAGGGAGTGTCAACCTGCTGGAAGGCAGGAGGGCTCTGCAGAGGGACCTGGATAGGCTGGAGAGATGGGCTGACTCCAATGGAATGAAGTTCAACAAGGCCAAGTGATGGGTCCTGCACTTTGACCACAACAACCCCATGCAGCGCTACAGGCTGGGGACAGAGTGGCTGGAGAGCAGCCAGGCAGAAAGGGACCTGGGAGTTTGGATTGACAGGAAGCTCAACATGAGCCAGCAGTGTGCCCAGGTGGCCGATGGCATCCTGGCCTGTATCAGGAACAGTGTGGCCAGCAGGACCAGGGAAGTGATCCTTCCCCTGTACTCAGCACTGCTGAGGCCACACCTAGAGTACTGTGTTCAGTTCTGGGCCCCTCAGTTCAGGAAGGACATTGAGGTGCTGGAGCAGGTCCAGAGAAAAGCAACAAGGCTGGTGAAGGGACTTGAGCACAAATTCTATGAGGAGAGGCTGAGGGAGCTGGGGTTGTTTAGTCTGGAGAAGGGAAGGCTGAGGGGTGACCTCATCACTCTCTACAGCTACCTGAGAGGAAGTTGTAGCCAGGTGGGGGTCGGTCTCTTCTCCCAGGCAATCAGCAGTAGGACAAGAGGGCACTGGCTTAAGCTCTACCAGGGGAGGTTTAGGTTGGATAGTAGAAAGAAGTTCTTTACAGAGAGGGTGATCAGGCATTGGAATGGGCTTCCCAGAGAGGTGGTGGATTCACCATCCCTGGAGGTTTTTGAGATGAGGCTGGATGTGGCACTGAGTGCAATGATCCAGTAATCACAGTGGGATTGGATCAAGGGTTGGACTTGATGATCTCGGAGGTCTCTTCCAACCCAGTTAATTCTATGATTCTGTTCTATGGTTCTCCCTTACTAATTGATGATATGGACCCGTAGCTCGCTTTATCCATTTTTTCCTTTTCACCACTGGGGCAATTGCTGTAGTTATTGTGGTTTGAGTCCCTTATCAGCCATAGTGTCCTCCAATGCAGTTTGGGTCTCTGCCTCCACTACAGTCCTCTGAGAGTACTGAACTGTGGCTCAATAGGCACAGGCCAGGTCCCAGTACAGGGCAAGAAGCTGCTGGTTTTCATTGGGGTAGGCAAGGCACCCTTCCATCAGGTGATGTGTCAGTTTGCCAGGGTTGATTACCTGTTCAGGTGTGAAGTCCCAGGTAATGGGAGGTGTTAACTGCCCTAGGAACCTGCCCAAATCCCTCCACACACCCTGCCATCCAGGAACTGGACACCTCAGGACACATTTATATATCTCCTCACCTAAAGTTTGCTTTCTCTTACACCAGGATGAGACCAGATTCCACAAAACCCACGGTATGCTAACAGTATTAATTAATAGTATTAAACAGGTCACATAAGGATGAACAAGGACCATGGGACTCTGCATTATAAAACCATCCACCATCAGTCCCAGGTAGGAAGAGGGAGCTGTATTCCCTCATTGTCCCCAGAAGATAGCTCACTCAGCATGACAAGGCCATCAGTATAAGGGCAAAGCACAGAGCCATTGTTTATAGTAGTATGTTCCTAAACTCAACAAAACAAAGTGATAAGCAGTGCAGCTGGCAAACTCCATGTCCCACAAAGGAGCTTGCTACTCGATGGCTACTGTTACTATAGCATGCTATATATATATATATATATAACTGCCTTTGTCTCACCCCACATTGCGTGCCGAAAAGGACTGTGGTGGCTTGACCTCAGCTGGATTCCAGGTCTCCACCAAGCTGCTCTATCACTCCCCCTTCCCAGCCAGACAGGGGACAGGGGAGAGGAAACAAGATGGAAAATTACTCGTAGGTTGAGATAAGGCAGTTTACTAAAGCAAAAGCAGAAAGTTTGTGCATGCACAAGCAGAGAGGAGAAAAAAATAATTTTATTCTCTACTTCCCATCAGCAAGCCATGTCTGGCCACTTCCCAGGAAGCAGGGCTTCAGCACACAGAGCAGTTGCTCTATAAGGCAAAGATTGCAAATAACGAATGCCCCCCTTCCTCTTCATTTCCTCAGCTTTTATATCTGAACTGATGTCATATGGTATGGAATATCCCTTTGGTTAGTTTGGGCCAGCTGGCCTACTTGTGTCCCCTCCCAGGATCTTGCCCACCCCCAGCCTAATGATGGGGGGGGGGGGGAACATTGGAGAAACAGTGCTGATGATGTGCCAGCACTGCTCAGCAGCAGCCAAAACACTTGTGTGTTATCAACACCTTTCTAGCTACCAATGCAAAGCATAACACTGAGGGCTGCTATGAGAAAATGAACTCCATCTCAGCCAGACCCAATATAGGTTAAATCAAATAATTTTTCTCAAGTACTCAGTCATCCTCCAAGTGGATGAGCAGCTGATGCTGCCACATGCATGTGCTGCTTTGCAACTGATTGACAGCTGAAAAAATATGTGATATTTTAGCTCTGCAAGACATTTGCCTTGTCTACATTCTCTGAAAAATATGCTAACTGGCAAAATGATTACTTTTGGAGCAATAGTTACAAGATCTTTCAATACCTCGTTTCAAGCTGAAGCTGCCTCTGGACAGCTTCCCTTATAAATTATAAACCCATCTCAAGAAACCCAGGAAGGCACTACACCCAGAATGACCCCTGCTGCAGCCCAAGCCATGCACACCTAGCAGAAAATGGGTAAACAGAATACATTGAACTTGATCTATGTTCTAAACAAGAGACTATCTCTAAAAATGAGGGATATGAAAATTTAAAGAAACATTAGGTAATGTATAACTAAGGCATTTAGTGTTTCCTATCAAGTATTTCAAATGAAGTTAAGGTTTGAATCATAGAGGAAGCTTTCCCAAGCAATATACTGGGGAAGGGAACTGAATGGTAGTGGTGTCATCATTGTTATATCATTTTGCTAAAATTAAATACACAATTAAGTTACCAACATTCACAGCAACGTATATATTTTATGAGAAATTAAGAAAATTCACAACTAGCAAGAAAACCATAAAAAGGCTTGAAAAGTTTCATTGTTCTGATACAAGAAAGCAGTATTTTATTTTTAAAATTAACTTAGCAAAAACAAATGAAGCAATATAATATCTCAGCAAACATGCTAAGGCAAAAATCAAGAAAGCAACTTAATAACCAAGGTGTCTAACTACAGGCCCCTGCTCTCCTCAGGCTCAGAACAGAACACAGGATCCCATATTAGATACTGTTGACAGAAAATCTGAGTATGCTGGGGATACCCTTAGAACAAAAATCAAAATCTATTTCCTGAGCCTCACTACCTAGAGGCAGACAGAAAGGACACGTTAAGATCATGGACAAGTCCTGAAGTCTTCTAGCATCTTGCTCACGATCCACACCCAGTATATGCATCTCAAGACGATACCCACAAGCGCTCTTGCCTCACGTGCAAGTGCTCAACTGTTAAAGCAGTTTCCCAGGATATCCAACAGTTTCTTTTCCTCACTCCACCTACCAGGAGTCAACCATGTTCTATTACCATATGCCCTCTGCTGAGGTGGCAGTTACCCAGCTCGCTCTCTCTCTGTCCTATTGCAGCCAAAAAGATGGGAGTTTCAAAGGCTTGAGGAACATGAGCATTCAAGTGAACAGTTATATGGATTCTTGCTGGAAGGAGAGCTGTTTAAATCCTTATTGGAATGTCTGTGGCTGTTGATCAAAACACTGAAAGTTTCCCACATGATGAAAGACATGGTTCCAGTAAAAATTTCTTCCTAGCATTTAACAGACTATTACAGCATTTTTAAAATAGCTGCCACCAATGCAGCTTGCAGCTTGTACAAGGCCTTCTGTTCTCTTACTATATTCACCTAATTGAGATGTATAGGTGACAACAAAACATTGATTTTAGGTTACAAACTGTGCTTAGACAAGACATCAGTCTGCAAGACCAGTACATGGGACAAGCAGAACATTAGACACTCAAAATTTAAATACAAAGAAACTAAAATGGTATTTTCATTATTAATTTTGTTGAATTCATCAGTATGGACACACATGAATTCTTTCCCTGATGCTGTGGTTAAGTTTATATTTAAGTTCCCCCTACTATAACAGAAGGGGATATTTATTACAGAAAGACAGTAAAGAACTATCAGTAAGTTTTGGTGCTTTGAGGCTGCACTGCTGTAGGCTTACACTAACACAGCAAGGTTCAGAAGCCAATCTTGGAAAATGTAGTTGGAGCCCATGAAATCAACGTTTGAGTTATCTATTACATGGAAAAGACTTCAACCAAACACCTGAGAGTCAAACACTGTTCCAAACGTGACTTTCCATGCCACAAAGCTGCAAGATTCCATATCAATTGTCATCACCCTTTCTTCATGATCAAAATTGCAAAATTACAGCATGAGATACAATTACTTCAAATATCAGAGGAACCTGCCTTGTAGCCTCCCACAAAACTAAGAGGAAGTAAATACCAGCTCTGGGATGTAACTTGCCAATTCAAATAAACAGTAACTTTGAAATTTTGCATATAAACAAAACTCAGAGTATGCTTCTTTTGCTTCAGGCTTTTCTCCATCCAGTATCCAAGAAAAGATAATCCAAGCATCCAAAGAAATGGTCAGTTTATCTACAATTACGGGCAAATATTCTAAGTGAAAACTTTCAATTCTTGACCTACTAAAACTTGCTTGTACATTTCAGAATAAAAAGCCACAATTTGGGGAATCTTTTCTGAACAAATGCTGAAGTCAGATTACTGTGCAGCATTTGCTACTCAAGGGGATTTTCCCAACCTCATTGTTCTGCCAATTTTGAAGCATATGCAGCAAGATGTGAACTTACTCCATCTCCAGATTGTTCTCTTGTATCCTGCCAGTCAGCTTCAAATAATGCAGCATGACAGAAGCAAAAGAAAGCTGTTCATGATAAAACTACAGAATTTTATACAGTAAATTTTAGTTTTCCACCAATTGGCACTGCAACCAAGTCAGAGTAAGTGAACAAAAAAAAAAATAGTAAATAAGACATGGGAAGCTACTTTTATTAAATTAGTAGGTGTAGATTACAAACAGGATTAAATCAGTAGGGAGCCTATTAACTAGCTATTTGTGTTCAAAGCTGCAGCAGTAAAAGAACTGCAGTATGCTGTTTATCCTAGAAATTCTTTGTAGGCTGACTGCCTGAGCAAGACAATCAGGATTTTTTTTCTGGAAAATTGCTCTGGTTGTCATAAAACATCCAAACTAGTAAAAAAAGCACTCAAGTGTTTTGTCACAGTACTAAGAAAACTAAATTGGCTGACTTCTACAGAAGAAGAATGTAATGAGGAGAAGAATCTTGGTCACACTGAATAGCTGACCTAATATAAAGACAAATTACCACAGTAAGCCAGGGAATAATTTAGAATTGACTGAAGCCAACTAAAGCCTCAATTCCATTATTGGAGGGAAAATAAGTACTACTTATAATTTAGGGCTCAGTATTGACAATAAAGCACAGTCAACATTTTCTTTGAGTGACTAATATGCCTTAATGGTAGCATGAAGTGTCAGATACAGATATTATTCTTCCTAGTTAGAGCTTTGTACCAGAATTAGCCAGTTGTCCTATCTTTAAATAGGACATTTCTTTGCTCAGTTTACTTCTGCTGTTAATTACCTCCTTTCTGCTGTGTTAATTACCTCCTTTCTGCTGTGTTAATTACCTCCTTTCTGCTGTGTTAATTAACTCTTTTCTGCTGTGTTAATTAACTCTTTTCTGCTGTGTTAATTAACTCCTTTCTGCTGTGTTAACTCCTGTTAACACTGTGATCAGCAATAAAGTTCCAGGTATGGAGGCACATATTAACTAACAAAGAGAGCCAGCCTTAAGAAAACAATTTTAACATGTGCCTATCTTACCCATAGTGCTAACTCACTGCAGGGCATGAGAAAAGGGCTGCAGGACAAGCAAGCAAAGGAATAACATTAGTATAATAGAGAAATTCATATTTTCTTTAGAGAATTTTGACCATGTCAAACGGTCTTGCTTTCACAAATTTGGTGAACTTTCATCAGATTCTGCAGTTTTAGTAGCAATACTTAATATAAAATAAAGCCCTAATACAGTTGTCACATTACACAAATATTTGCATGGAAGCAGAAATCAACCTGTGATATGGATGTACCCAGTTACAGCTCAGGAAGGACATAGTCAGTTCTGCATTAGGTTTCAGATATGTATGCTCTAGAGGAACATAGGACATCATGAAGGAGTCTAAACTCAATGCTTCCCTTCCCCTAGCTTTTTCTCATTTTTAAAAATATAGGAGCTACAACAGTCCAGGCCAACATTATCCCAAACCTGTCCCAACTAAACTCTGTTATTAGTTGTACATTATCAGGCATTTTACAAAAGTAACTGCATTTGGTAAGTTTTATTTAAAAGAAGCAAGAAGAAAGCATGAAGCATATCTATACTCTTTTTAAGACAGAAAAACCACACAGCTGATCACACCAAAATACTGGGATGATGAAACTAGTTATTTGTTTCCCTGCTTTGGATTCCAATACTATGTACTGTCACCACTGAAACAACTTTTTAAATAATGAAGATAGACTATGAATATGCCATTTGACTATTCACTATGGGGCATGGTTTGGTTTGTTAAAGGCTTGGATTTTAGCTACCACTAGTTACAAAGTATTAATGGACTTTGTAATGGACAAAGTATTAATGGACTTTGAGCAACCTTGTTTAGTTAGTGGAAGGTGTCCCTGTCCACAGCAGGGAGGTTGGAACTACATGATCTTTAAGGTCCCTTCCAATCCAAACCATTGTACAATTCTGCAATTCTATTTCAAAAGAATAATCCATGATAAGAAACTGCTCCATTAGAAGACATATAAATGGATGCTCATGCTCTGTTACTTCACTGACTGTTTCTTGTGTCCCATTTGTCAAACTGCAAAGGAGAGCATAAAGAAAGGATCTTGAATTCTACCAAATTCATTACGTGTTTTAGAAAAGTGAATTCACGTACCAACATTTAGTTTCAAGATACACAGGGATTATGTGATTAGAATCCCACTGGCTTGCTGGGAGGATTCAGCAATATAACTACAAATTACTTAGAGGGCTAGTGTCAAAACGACCTCTGTACTTATTTAGCCTCTGCTCTAGATTACTGACTGACTTATGAAGAGCTAAGCACCCCTGCTGTGTAATGCCAACACCCACTCCGTTTGCTTCTGCTTTCTCAGGACCTCTATTAGTCTGCATAAAAAGTTCTGTTAATTACCACACGAGCGGCTTTTGCATAGCTCACACAGTATCAGCCTCACTTAGTATGTAGTCACCTTGACAAACAGCATAGAAACAGAACAATCCTAACTCAACAGGATTATCAATGACATGCAGTAATATATAAAATGCAGATTTCTGAAGAGGCAATTTAATACAATCATTGTCCAAGCTGCTCTCAGTTTTGAGAAAAGCTTTTAGGTGTTTGGTTGTTTTAGGTTTCAATGATGAAAAGTATACTAGAGTTAAGTACTGTATCAAACTCTGGAAATCTCCAAGAGGACCAGAAATTTGTGAAACCACAACTGAAACTTCTGTTGAGGGAATAATGCAACAGTGGCAAACAGAAGCATCCCACATCAATTGTCAATATCTACACTGAGTATTAGCAATAAGTAAATCTAAAGCAAGTTAAAAAACCCACACAAAAACAAACACAAAGACCCTCCCCAAGCAGAACAAGGTTTGGAAAGTTAGCTCAGCTACCACATCAAAACTACATCTCAGCATCTTGGCACCTCAAACTTCCTGCTGACTAGGAAAGAAAAAAGTTTCAAATTTAGCATTTTATTATTTTTCCTTGCTGATCTGCAGATCTTTAAGACATTCATTAAATGAGTCTCAAGCAGCAGTTTGGTTAATTTACTAAATCCAAGAACAAGAATCTCCAGAAGTCATTACAGTACTGAGTTGACATTTGCTATTTTTTCAGAGCCCAGACTACTGCTGTCAAAGTGAAATAATATCAACAGTCCAAAAGCCAACTATGAAACTCAAGAATTCCGGCAACACTGATATCATCTCACCCCTTAATACCAAAGCCATTTCTTAATTTAAAATTAAACCTTGTACAATAGCCAACATCACTTCAAGAGCTCTCTTGCTACTGGCTTGCTCTTAAGGTAGTCGAGAAAAGTAAAACCTAGGTCCAGTTCTTTTTACAGCTTACTGGAGGATAGAGGAGAATAGTGCATCATAGCCCAGCAAGGAAGCTTTACAGAGTATCACAGAGTACCATATTCTGTTATTATTTATTATGTCACATGAAAGGTCATGCAAGCAGGAGGACATACCCAAAGTAGACTAGGAAAACAATACTATATTAGCATACTGTTTGTATCTTCTAAAAAATATTAGACAACTATTCTTCTCAAATACCAATATTTACTGCCCCAGTACTCTTGCAGGAGAGCTCTAGAAGATAGACATTTTATATCAAATGAATCTCTACATGGCATATTTAGCTTCTGTCATAAGAAACACCTCCCAATTAAGCATTTCATCTATGTCATGATAAAGACTTGTTAAATATGATACCTTGGAGATTTGATTTTTTTAATTTTGTAGATTTTAGAAGTAGTTATATAGTGAATGTAGATTTTAAAGTAGCAGCACATTCTCCCTTACCTTTAACACAGCAATTGCACATAGCAAACCCTGTTACCCATTCCCATATCAATTCCCCTCAATTCCATTAACCTTTTTAGTCTCATTTTCAAGGTAGAATTGTAGAAAACACCCTAAAATCTGCACAAGAAGATATAGCCATAGACACAACAACCTTCAGGCCTAGAGTTCTGGAAGGCCTCCAAGAAAAGTACATGCTCTGAGAAGGATGAAGATGAAGAAGAGGGGGTCCCAAAACACCCCCAGACTCAATTCTCGAAAGGCATGTCGGAGGGCAGAACCTGGGCGATGGCTGGACGGGGATTGGGTGGAAATCATTATAAAAATTGTAAACAGCTGTATTCGGGAGCACGTGGTGGTGGTATTCCTGGAAGCCTGGGGGCTCATTAAAGCCTTTGTATCCCTATCTTACCTCCTACCTAATTTGGCCTGGAGTATTTTTTTTTCCTCCACAGCCTTTTAGGCAACAATATATACTCATCTTATGTCAAGAAATACACACCCCTACAGGTTCCAATCTTAGTCTACTGATATACACTAAGACAATAAAGAGCTATTATTTTATTCCCAATTGTTTTGCAGCTAGCAAAAGGAAGAAAGCAGAAGGGAAACTCAGAGAATTTTGGGACTGCTCTAGGGAAGAAAATAAAAGTATAGGGCAACATTAGAAACAAAAGGTGAATAGGAAAGAGAAAACGCAAAGTAGTCATTTATTCAGAACATACTCATGATTTTCCCCAGACAGCTGTGTCAAATCTAAAAAAGAGAACACTAAAACCATTATCAGATAACAGCTATAACACATTTGATACATGGAAATCATTACTGACACCAGTCAAATCTAGTTTGCACTATGGTTAATACAAAGTTTAAAAGTAGTTGGGATGAATGTGCTAATACAGAAATTAAGGTCATAAACCAGATGCAGTTTCTCTCCCCTAGAAATTATTTTAAGTGTCAAGGCACTAAGTGTCCAAAATATTTCCATGCCACCAAACCCCTTTTTCATAGGAAAATATATCTGTGAAGTGATTTGATACTAATGTTGCACATAATGAGCCTGCACAGGCACCTTAGTAGGATTTCTGTACAATGTGAATCGAAAACAGTCTGCATTATATTTACAAACATAACCCTTGCCCCTCACACAGCAGTTGCTATGAATTAAGCTGAGAAAGTCAAAGGGGTAGAATGCAAGCCATTCACCTAAATGTATATATGTATCAGGAGCAGAAGAGCAGTTCTAGAAATACTCCAAGTTACTAAATAAAAAAGCATTTACATTAACCAGTAACAAATAATTAAAATGGTCTTCAGACAATCTGCCTCCAAAGACAAAACTTCACTTTAAAAGGGAGTGCAATCATCGCCATTGTAAGCCTTTTATCTTCCCTCTTTTCTCTGTTGTTGTATACTTTCCAGGCTTTATTCATCAATACCTCTAAATCTTTATTGGCAGGGTGTTCTATTTTCTGCAACCTTTTTCTAATATCAGGATTACATTGTCCCATTAATAACCCCACCAAATGTAGTTTACCTTCTTCTGATAATGGATCTAAGGTGGTATATTTTCTCATGGCAGCTCTCAGTCTATCTAAAAATTCTGTGGGGGTTTCATTTCGTCCCTGCCTTACATCATACAAAGCTGCCCAGTTCACTGCTTAAGGTATAGCATTTTGTAATCCCACCTTAATCAGGTCTCTATACTTCATCAGCATTCTATAATGGTCTGGGTTGTTTGGGTCCCAATAAGTTGTTGCAATGGAAAAATTTGATCTACATCTCCTGTTAAAACTCCCGTCGCAATCTGGCTTACTACCTCTCATCTAGCTGTTTTTATTACAAGTTCTTTTTTCTGTTTTTGTCAGCTCTAATAACATCAAGTCAATGTCTGTCCAATCTATTTCTTGATTCTTTGCAATTAATTCAAATCTCTTAGCTACTTTCTCAGGATTCTCCCTAAAGCACTTAGCTTCCTCCCTCCAGCTGTTCAGATCACTAGCTGAAAAGGGTGCTTTCACTTTTGCCTGTGTGCCTGTGGGTGTTATTATCTGATGCAGGGGTACTAACATATGACCCATCCCTGCTGTTTGAGCTCCTGTCCTGACCTCGCTCCTCATTCTATCATTCTGTGCCGAAGTCTGACCACAATGAGTGCTACTTATTCCCTCTTCGGGGTCTTCCACGCTCTCAGCTATACTCCGAGAGTCATCTGCCCCTAATCCTGATTCCTGGGGGCTACTTGGTCCTTGCCTAGCTGGTTCTAGTCCTCTAAAATGTGCCGACTGCAATTCCTGAGGGTCCAGGATACTATCTTCATCACTCCCTCTCTTTCCCAGCTAAAGACACCTCTGACCTATGCTACAGGCATCACAGCAATGCTTTCTCGGCTTACTATTTTTCCGATCTCTTTCCAATGCCAGCACAAGAGGGTCCTGGGGGGCTACATTAATTCCACAGCTTTTCTGCCACTCTGGTTTGTTTCTCAAAGTGAAAAATAAATCTGCGTAGATCAACTCATCCCACCTACCCTCTCTGTGGAGGAATGACATAAGCTGTAAGATGGTATTGTAGTTAATACTTCCCTGTGGGGGCCATTTTTCGCCATCATCTAAAATGTACAAAGGCCACTAATCCTGGCAATATTTTAAAAAGGTCTTTTTACTTAGATTACCACAAGGGTTTCCTCCCAGATCCTTCCAATGGCTCAATATACATCCTCCAGGAGTTTTGGAATTCATCTCCTTACTTGCACTGATTCCCATTATGAAAATAGGGGACTAAATCTAAAATATGCTAACAACCACAACAATTATACTCCAAACAATATTCACCAGCTTGCACTAATACAAAAATCCACAAGATGTCACCCTTAGACCACAAATACACCTGGCTTCTACAATAAGCCTGTATATCCATACAAATCTACAAAATGCTGCTATTAACCACTAAACGCACACTTTATAACAAATCTGTATACAAAATTCAAACCAGATGTTAAGATCCTGAACGTATTGAAAGAAACGCTGACCTATGTGCTCTACAACAGTAATATCGGACGCACCTAGTTTCCTCCAGAGTTTGATTATTTCTACATCTAACACAATACACAATACCCTCTCCCCATACAAATTTAACAAGATGTTTCTATGGTTGGTTTAGGGTGGACAGAAACTTCAGGAGTTCGGTATTGCCTCCAACACAAAGCAAGAAAACACAAAATTAGCAAAGCAATATAACACACACAAACTGCTATGACAACTGCTATTTTCCAAGAATACATAAGTGCCTTAAAACAGACAAAAGAACAACCAAAGGAAACTTAGGTGCTTTGTTTTCCCCGATATTAACACTATTAGGGCAAATACAGACGAAACCAGAACATACCAGCCCAGAGGGGATATTCCCCAGAAAGAGTGTCCTCTCCCATTCCCCATTATAGATGGAGTCCCGTCTTCGACTTAGGGGGTATCCAGAACCAGAATAACCAGAACCAGAATAAACAAAACCAGAAACCAGATATAAATACCTTTTATCAATAGGCAGTGTTCTTGTCCAGCCCCCGCAAGAGGCCACCAAAGAAGGGAGCCCCTTTGGGTATAAAGACTTAGCCAAGGGCGCCCAGGGGGTCCCGTCCTCCGAGGGTCTCCGCAGCCAGGTGGAGAAGATGTCCTGCCACACGATCACCAAATGAATCCGAAAATTCGGTATGAAAGACTGCTCAGAGACTTTTGATCTTTGAGCAGCAAGGTATTTATTGACAGTAACAGAAGCAAGCCAGCTATTGCTGGAAAAACTTGCTTAAAGGCTTCACACAAAATCAACACTTTTGTACAATTTCTTACATGATTAAATGCATATTCAAATGATTACAACATCTACCTATGCATATTAATAGCAGGCAGAGAATAGGTGGAGCTCAGGCAGAGCTTGGGGCGGTACCTCTCTTGGCACTCAATTTAGGGGGGTAGTTCTGTTCTTCCTCCCATGAGTCTGGGGTCTTAGATGGTCTTCCTCAGTTTGACCCTCCTTCTTTCCCATTGTTTTTGACCCGCTCACTGAAGCTTGGAGAAAGCCTTGGCTCCTGGCCTGTTTCTTCTATTCAAATGTTTACCTTATCCTACTGCAACTTAATTTATTACCTCTAGGCCTATTACATGTTCTTTTACCATTCTCTTAAGTTTTAGTCCATTAAATAGAACAGAGCAAGTACAGATCGTCTTGGATGTTGGTAGCTTGTCAGCAGGCTCAAATCTCTTAGTTAACTCTTTTGGGCCTGACTTTCCTGTTTCAGGAGAACTGATGCAGCTTGTACAATTTAAATGAAACTACCAGATACAACAAAATAATTAGATGACTGAAGTGTTGACCAAGGAAAAATTAGTCTTTTATTTTTAAAGTGAAAGTGTAGGTTCAAGTATGCCCCTCTGATTATAGACATGGTTATTAAATAAAAGCATAAGGCTAAAAACAAAGAACTGTGTCAGGCACCACCAGAATACATACAAATTGGAATCTACGTAGTAATGAAAATGTATGAAATTGTAACTTTACAAAACATGCGATTCAGTTGGAAGCAAGCACTATATAAAACTAAAATAGGTTTTAAAGATTTTGTAAAGAATCAAAGCATGCAACTGATTTTTTAATAATTTGTTCAGATAGCCTAAACATCCATTTAGTTATTTTTAAGTGGTTGTAACAATTTCAAACACAACAGTGCTTACCTTGGTATGGTCACACATTTTGTACTGCAATTCTGAGTGGTAATTGCCTTCTCAAGCTCATCCAGCTGTCCTGTTTTCTTTAGCTTCTTGACCAAGCTTTTCACTGCTTTTTCACACCACTTTTCCTCCTGACCATTCTGCTCACTACCAGCAGCCCCTCCAGAGCCACCAGCAGATTTTTTCCACCCCAGAAGTCTCTTCACAACTGGTGGAGTGAATGGCAATATGGATGACATGACTTTCACCAGACAGAACACTCAGCAAGCAATAAATTAGAGATTCCTGTCTGATCCCTAAAAACACAAACCAAAACAGACACATTAGAACTGAGGTTTCACACGAAACAAATACCTTCTTAGGCCTTTTCATTAAACAAATGCCATAGGACACTCCATTCTAAAACAAGTCAGATAATAGTTCAGATAAGTCTTCGTCGTGGTTAGATACTTAACCAATAAAGTTCATATGCAAGTTTGCTGCAGACTCTTTAACAGTTAGCACAGACTAAGGTTACTGTTGGATTAAACATTTAATTTTTCCTCAAGTCTTTCCTGGCTAAATCAACTCCAGAAAAATACACAAATTAACTTTAGTCTAGCTTTGCACCTAGGCTGGCAGGGTCTATTCATTTATTAAAATTTTCCACAAGTGATTGACAAATTGTATACACATATATGCACGTTCTGCCCATGTCCAAATTAATTTAGCAAGCAAAATTGGGTTTGGAATGTCATTTAGTCATGACAGCTTGACAGAATTCTTCCAACAGCCTGCCATTTCACAAGCCTCTTCTCATTGTTTGTCATGCTTTAAATTACCAATTTTTGTTCTACTGTGGACACCAATTTGAAATGTACTCATAAAGTGGGTAATAAGCTTATTCCCATCTTTCAATCTAGAGTTCAATGGCCTACAGATAATGAATCTTCTCAACTGGCAGTGCTTGAAATCATCAAATCTTTCAAAATTCATTAAAGGATAGTTGAAATCTTAGTTTGCAGGCACTTGGGTAGTAGAACTGTTTGTTTTCAACTTTGATAGCCTTTCAGTATCAACTACTTGATCAGGATGCTTATATAAAATGAAATATTAGAAGAGATGCTGAAACTTGGGCTACATTTAACATTCACTGTAATTTGCACTTCAAAAGAAAAGTTATAGCCATTTAGAAATAAACATCTTGTTTTTGAAGCTTCTATTAGGCATTAAAATATAAGCCCCAAACCAACCATGTTATTTCATGCAGACAGCTGTTGGAAATGGCTTGAGGACATAATGGTCCTATGTAGTTTTCTGGGATCAAGGAAACAGAGGTTCCAATTAATAGGGACTCAAGATTAACACTGGTAACTTTATGCAAGCTATTCAAAATAATCTATCCCAAACCAAAGAATCAGAATTTTTCAAATTAAACACTGACTAGGTGTGATGGTTCGGATTTGGCTCCCTGCCAAATGCCCAACCCCCTAGTAGCAGCCCCTCTCTTCCCCCCTTTCTACTTCCCCCAGGGCAAAGGAAAAAAAA
>NW_020956169.1:29511-46478 GCF_003031625.1 Empidonax traillii | reverse complement strand
GCAGGCCAGTGGATGCTGCAGGCCTCAGCCTTAAATAAGTGAGACCAACGCAGGGACCCACTGTTCCTGAACCTCGCTGGAAGAGAAGAACGAAGGCCGCTCCTCCTTATTTACACCACGATTTACGTAAAAATCGTATGGAATACTGGGAACATTGCCCCTTCCTTGGTTACAAACTGGTAACCAGGAAAGGCCTAGATTAAAACCACCACACTAGGGCACTCGGGGTACAGTTTCATAGGGAGGCAAGCCAACACAACAGCTTCCTGCTACAGGAAGCATAGCCCTCCTTCCTTTCTTCCCTGTGGCACCACCACCGCCCCAGCACCAGTGTCAATACCTTTCCACACAGACTCAGCTAGATAACCAAGTAAAAACTGATCCATTTCAAATTAAGCAGTCCTACACTACCTTTTTCACATGTTCTGAACTGTTTGCAAGCTTAGAAGTGAAACACATTAGACCCCTAACGCAGTACACTAACTCCAGAGATGAAACAGGAGGCTTGCATGGCCTCAGCTGTTTTACAAAACACTCACACTAGGTTTCTGAAACAGGAAACAGCAGTCACTCTGAGCTTTATAAAGACTTCAACATTTGAGTAAGGCCAACAGTAGATGCTTCAGAAGCATATGCAAGAAATTAAAAAAGACCAAACCAAAGCAGATAGCCTCTTTTGCTTTAAAGATCCCATTTTAAACACTAGCAATTGATGGTATAATACTTGAACATTAAATTCAGTGTTGAAAGATGTGGGCAACCAAGTATCACTATCACTGTGTATTGACACACCAGTTCTCCCCATTTATGGAGTTCACTGACACATAATATACATATTTCCTGTTCTTTAGCTTCAAACTTGACCTTTCAGTGCCCCAGAATACTCTATTGATTGTCAGCCTTATAAAACACTTCAGTAGGGTGTCATTTACCATCAAGGTAAATTGCCTATTCTTCCAGGCCCTCCAAACATTCTCAATGCTTTTATACAAATTTTCAGCTTTACAATGCTCCTTGTGATGAGGTGTCCAATTTTGCAGTATTCTCTCCTTTAGGACTGATCTATGTATCATTTTCTGTATTCTCTGGTGTTCTTTTGTTTTAAACCAATATTTGCCTTTCTGTTTTAAACGTACATTTGAGTAATTTAAGTCTTGTAGAAGGAAAGAATTTAGAAGCCCCATCCATTTCAGTTTTTCTTTATATTTGAACTCTCATACTATTTTGACATAGAGGGAAAAACAAATATAAATCCTTCTTTTCCCATTTCCCAATGACTCTAAGCTCAGACCTAACTAATCAGACATTTCCAGATACTATACTTAGTTTTAATCAGTTCCCTTACAGACATGTGCTCAATCCAGCTCCTCTAGAAGCTGTCAGAAAGCACCAGTTGATCTGCTACCCCAGTGAAAAGTAGCTTTAAAAAAATATAAACCACAAAGGGATACACTTAGAGAGCTCTTTATTACAATGAGTATTACAATTCAGCAGCTATTAAAAAGAACCACACTAAAACACCACAATGTACACCACCGCTGCAGACTAAGTCTGGGAGGCTTAAATTTCTTCATTCTAGCTATTGTTTTGCCATGTCAGGGATTTGCCAGTGTGGAATAATGGATAGGGTGAAAAATTAAAGGAGAATAAGAATTAAAGGGTAAAATGCAGCTGCCGCTTCCCAGATGGAACATGGTCAACATGTCCTATGAAAGTTCCCTTAACAATGATAAGCACCTGTTATGGAGGATGCAACAGAGAGGGGAGTAGCATGAAGGCCTCCCTCCATAAACATCCTGCAGGAAGGGGAACATGGTGATACTTTGTAGTTCAAAGACCATGCTGTATCTGTCCACCAAAGGAGATAGATGCCAAGAATGACTACCCAATTAAGTACTTATGACTAGAGTCACTCAAGCTCCACCTAAACCTAAAGAAATAATAGAAAAGTAAGCTGGAAATAGGGAAAAATCAGAGAAAGACTCCACTGAAACTGCTGGGATTGGCTAATAGGCTGAACCTGTCTTTCCCCCATAGGAACAACTATTGGGTAAGAAACTTATTCTATATGTGCTAAATGCTGCTTTCAGGACTAGAGCTTGTGCTTTGCTCCATAGTATATTGGCAGATTGCTTTATATTGGAGTTCATGTTTGTGCTTACTTTATAGTATCATTAGATTGTTTTAAATACATTTTTGCAGTCAGACACTGTCACCGACAACCTATAAACCTTATTAACCTGTCACAATTTGTATTAATAAAGAGTGTTATTCCATAAACTGTTAGAGTGAGTCCTTTATAAGGTGCCGACAGTTTGTTAGCAGCAGAATAACACACTGGAAGGCCTGCTGAGGGGTCTCCCTTACGCTTTTGGCTCAGTCCCCCCAAAAAGGGCAATCGAATTACCCCCCAGTCTTGTGAAGCTGTTCAGTAAAGAATCCCCTTACGGGACACCTGACAGACTGATTCAGACACAAAGGGTTTTGGTTTCCCTGGGGCACTGACAGACAAATAAATCACTGAGGGTTGAGAAAAATCTCCCCTCTGTAAGGGTCGGGCAATTCCTCCCCTGCCTTCACATGACCACCGGGAGTATCAATAAGAATTTCATAAAGTTATTCCAGTAGTGGCCCCATATCTTTCAAAGGGTGAGCAGAGAGAATGTGACACAAGTAGGACTTCATTCATCTTAATACTTCAGCTGATCGTGATGACAACTCACAGGAGAGTGGCACTCTGCTCCAAGCCTAGAGACAGTGCAAAGCATAGTTAGGTTGAATTATGAGCAATTTGGATAAATAAAAATTATGCAAAGAAAAAGTAGCAATAAAAAAATTATTAAGAAATAACCTACTCTGTCAGGACTGGTACATCTGGGCAACCTAGTGCTCCATCTACAAAGATAGCAAAAGGACACACTACTCAAGGAAAGCACAAGAACCTGCCTGTTTTCTGAGCCCATTCTCCTCATAATTCTTCAGCATCTTAAACTTTTACAGCAGGAAACAAAAGGCTACATTCCTACCTCTTCCCTTTAGCAGCCATTTATGGACCCACTGTCAACAAATTCATCTAACGACTTTTTGAATCTGCCTCCACAATGTGGCAGACTGCACCAGAATTTAACTGCCTACTGTTATAAAGAACTATTTTTAGCTATTTTCTTTATCTTCCTAGTTTCAAAAAGTGCCTCGTGGTCTACTGTTGCAAAATGTGGAATATGTAAAATTTTCTCAAGAAAGGATGTTCTTTGATGTTTGATCTTTGTATACTTTCAAGCCTAATCAACAAGAAGGGAGATTTAATCCATGAAACAGAGAGTAGCTAACAAGCTCTAAGTGACATCCAGGCGTTGAAAAGGCAAATTAGTTGTCAGTAGAATTGCCTTGTTAAGGTTTGAGGCTTGACATGTTTCAATGATCTCAGAACTAGGAGAGGTTAATAAAGCTTGGGAAGAAGTATGTACCACTGATAATGGACACAAAGAATGTCAAATTTACAGGCCACAAGGACATTTGGCAGAATTCCCAATATAAGGAAGAAACTAATAAAGTAAACTCAGCAACTGTGCTGAATCAGCTCCAACTGGGTAAAGGTAATTCTGGCAGGGGGAGATCACAACCACCAACTCAAGAAACTCACAGACTCAAAGGAAGAGAAAGACTGAGCATGTGGATTAACTATCATGAAAAGTGAGAGAATAAATAACCAATAGAACATAGAATACTAATTAATAAGAACTATGTAACTTGTAGCCAATGAACATTAATGCCTTTGTTTGCTAAAATGTATGAATAGCAACAAGTTTTGATCGTTGGTGTGCAAGCTTCATGATTCTGTACATTTGAATCACATCCCTCCCTCAAATAGAGGGCTATCATCAGCCTTTTTCACAAAGAAAGTATCTGAACACAGCTCATACAGTTTGGGATGCTCCTCTGGAAAGATGTCAAGCCTGAAAGCTTTACGACTTTAAATTACAAGTACTTGAAGACATTGCCTAAGGACTAATCAAAAGATCACAGAAAAATTGTATCAGTCTATGGTTATCTTCTCACTTATATTTTTGGTCATATTATCCTAAAGCTCTCAACATTATAATTTAAATAAAAAGGATAAAGAGAGAAATCTACACCTCATGAGCAATTTGGACATAGAAGGCAGAGTGCACATGTTTACTGCTGAACATCTGGCAAGAGCTCAAATAAAAATGAGGAGCCCTACAACTGCGTTGGGTTCTAACTGTATCCACTCAGACACCATGTTTATAGTAATGGGTTTAGGAGTCACTCTTGCAGCTTATTTTTGACCAGCAAATCCCATTTCAATTAATCAACTGTAACTTTTGTCTTCAAATTGATACAGTAATGTAAGTTTTGATCTTTGTTCCTAAAGAATCATCCTCTCATACACTGTCACTGTTGACACTAGCCTCTTGCTAAAAACATTCCTCTAGTGTTTTGCCTTGTACATTTTCTTCATCCGCAAAGAAATATAAAATGCTTTTTCCCCAAATGCACCCAGAAAACAATCTTTGCCAACACTGCATGAAACATTTCCACATTGCTAAAATGGCTGCAATTTAAATACATGCTAAATATGTAATATCCCCTCTTCCTTGCAATACGGTTTTTGTGATTTCCTTGTAGTCTACAGTCAACCATCTCAAAAAAACCCTGAGTACTCATTTACAGTCTTTGCTTTTAAGGACTTTAAGTGTGCTTCACAATCACCACAGCCCAAATCTGATTTTTTTCTTCCCATGTACTATTTTCAATTTCCACTACATCAACATACAGGGACTCTGAGTAGTCGTAGGGAGATTTTTAAGATCCCTTTCTGAGCTCAACTATAGCAGTGCAATACATAGTAGAAAACTTCCACTATTTTATCCCTTTCCACATTCTCTGGAATGTGCTTTAAAATTGAAGCTTTGAATACTCAAGGTGTACTCACTATTGCCCAGAGAGACACAAGGGTTTCTTTAGATTGCTGGAACGCAGGGAGCACGTGCTGTTATTCCCACTGTCACACACATACTTTGAAAATCAATAGAGACTCGACATACACAATTTTTAAATATACTATGCTCTAATATTGCGATGCATCTTGAAACTATGCATAACTATGGCCTTTATATAGCTCACTGAAAACAGAATTACCCACCTACTTCAAAAGTAGACTTTTTCCCCCTCTTGCTCACTTCATGAAGTTTGATTATGAATCAAATTAGAAAACTCATTTCTCATACACAGAACTAAAATAAGCACAATCATGATGTTATTAAATCTTCAGAAGCTGAGTTTTTCTTTAATTACTAAGGACTCCTTAAAACTAAAAGGCCACAAAAGCACCAAAGAAACACTCCAAACCACAGCAGTTTAAGGCCTTCTCATCTCATTAATTTTGACTAAAATTTTCCATGTGTAACAGACAAGTGTCATCTTCATTATTTTAGAAAATAAATACTCCTGGGCTAAAATTGACAGGAATATTCACAGAACTGATTATCAGTTACCTAGGTACCTGTTTCAGTTTTTAATCTGTATATCTTAGCAGCATCTCCACTTAACTAAACCCCAAACAATTACTTAATGCAAGATCACTTTCAATACAGATATAACAAAATCATTCCTCAAATAATCCCCCTTGATAAACAGAGCTCACTTTGCATAAGCTAGTATTGCTCCAGTGTAATTAAATCTAGCTTGAGTCCCAGACTAAACTGATAGGAGACCCAGGAACTGCTCTCTGTCTCCTCTTGATCTTACTTGACACTTATGGCTCACGCTAACATTATGGCTGTCACTCATCATAATAAAAAGTCATCTGGAATGAAGCCTTACTGTTTGTACCACAGTTTCTCTACTGAAAGCAGAGAGGAATGTTTAGGAAGGTTTTCAGCAGTAGCCAATTTCTTCTAACTTAGAGCGTATTCAACACATGGCTGCCTGTACTCTACATTCTATTACAAAAAATCTAATCCCATCACATGACCTGCAGCAATTCAGTTTAACAAATCAACAATTACAAAATTTTGGCAAAGTAAGCTTAGGTATTGTTTGCCTCTCAGCACAGTTCACAACCAGTTTATGGCTTCATGATAAAAGTCATTAAATCCAATCTGAAAAGCAGAATTTACAGCTCACTTAGCAAGTCAGGCCCATAAACAGTTGCTTTTAATTACAGGGCATTCATATGCACAGTTATTAAGGCAGTGTTGAATACATTTGAAAGCTCTAGAATAATTTTTATAATAATTAAAACTTTGTGCACTGTTCTTTATGCAAAGAAAACCTAGGAATTGGTTTCAATCTCAAGCAGAGATCAGTCATTGTTATCCAGAACCTACTACAAAGCCTGTTCTCCCAGTACTTTTGTGGGGAAGGGATTAGAGACATGGAAACAAGTTTTGTTTTTTAAAGTTGAGCTTAGTAGTAGCAGAGATTTTTTTTGAGCTCAAATAAACTCAATTATATCAACTGGTGCTCAACACTTCTGACAGATCAAGTAGAATAGGAAAATGGAGGAGGACCCAGGAGGGCCTTTCATTTGGAGATTCACTATGAAATTCAAACTTATTTGATTTTGTTCATGAATCTAGCTTCTGGGTGGAAGAAAAGAAGAGATCAGTTAAGAGACCAATGTTTTTAACCTCATTTTTTCAATTGTGTTTTTATCATCAAACAGAACTGCAGGAGAGTTGACAAAGTCTGACCTACACAACTGCAAAACAACAAGCAACTACCAGGTTATTCTAGTAAACATCCCAATATGCTCTTAAATATGTGCTTAGACTCAACTTTGAGTTAAGTTTAAGCCACCTTAAATGAGATCCTCCCCCTTTCTCTTTTTAAATGTATTTGTAACTAATGCTATCTTTCATCATGACAGTGCTAAACAAACTGGGGGGACTTCACAAACCTCCCCTTTACTTACATTCTCATTCTCCTCTAATTCACTAGAGTTTGTAAACATTAAAGTTTTAAAGCTATGCCTCAGAACAAATGCACAAATAATCTACTCACACACCATGCAAGCTCCAACACTGCGATAAAGCATAGGAAAGTCTAGGCAGCAACCTTGTTCTTCTAAGAGAAGCCTTTCACTTAAGCAAGAGGGGGGGTTGTTGGTTTAGGGTATTTTTCCAGTTTGGAGAACAGAGCAAAGACTAATCAGTCTCTCACTAGAGTTCAGTCCCCACAGAATTAATGTCACAAATCAGTCTGAAAGTAGAGCTCTCCAGGCTAAGAGAGAAACACTTAAACCTGCTGGTATGTGTGGTCTCCCAATAAGCTATTACTATAAACTGCATAGGGAATCCAAGTAGTTTATAACTATGAGCAGTGATAACATGAGCCCTACACAAAATATACACGTTGCAGCATTCACTAGCATCATTTTCAGAAATACTTGATGGTAAACCCAGCAAGCAAAACCTTTTCTTAATGCTATCCACTTGTTAGTAAAGGATTTGAAAAGAGCACAACACACCTGTTGGGGTTTTTTTAGTCAGAAAACTGACGAACAACCAGAGACACAAGACTAGGCTGCAGTCTGAATCCCAGCTGTTCAATTCAACAGCTCTCCAAGACTATCACAAGAGCTCTTTGCTCACTCACTTTTTAGCCTTCTTTTTGCATTTATCTATTTGCATTTATCACAACACAACTTCTCCCATGTACTTATCTAGGCAGATGACACACTTAACAGATTACGTTTGTTTACATCTTACAATGCATAAATAGCCACAGCATTAAAAACAATGCCATGAAGAAAACGACTAATCAATTTGCACGTACATGTCTCTAATGTAGGCTGCGTATATTTCACAACCATGGCTCTGGAACAGACAAAAGAGCATTGGCTGAAGTGAAGCCTTGCAATCCTAAACACTTCTTTTCAACTTGCTAACTTTCTCTACCACATCAGCACAAAGTCTTGAACACCTGACCTCTGTTTAAAAAAAAAAAAAAAAAAAAAAAACAACAGGCAAGAAGGAGGACGGGAAAGAAGAGCATTATTTTTTTTTTCCCTGTTCCCCTCATCCCCCCCTCCACACATACACACACACACACTGGGGGCACAGGCCAACCCTTTCAACACCCCGCGTCGAGGGCTATTCTAGGGTTATTCTAACATGTAAAGGGCGGAGGGGGTGACAGCAACCCACTTCCCCCCCGCCCCTATTTCCCCTAACGCAGACCCCGGGAGCGGCCACTAGGAGCCACTTCCCCCACCCCCCGTGGCCGTTTCCTCCCGCTAGGAGAGGCAGCCTCCCAATCCCCGGGCCACCGCCCCCGGGGCTCATAGCGCCCGTTTGCCGCCCTCAGCGCCGGCAACGCCACACCACAACAAAGGGGGAGAAGGTGCACGAGGAAGAGGGCTCCGGGAGGCGTTCCCGTTCCCCGCGGGGATCGGGCCAGACCAGGCCAAGCCAGGCCCGCCAGCCCGTACACCGCTGGCGGGGCACTCCTTCCCGCGGCGGAGCACTCCTTCCCGCGGCGGAGCACTCCTTCCCGCGGCGGAGCACTCCTTCCCGCGGCGGAACCGAGCCGCTCACCGAAACCACCCCAAAACGAACCTCTTCCTCAGAAAGCAGCCTAGCCGCCTTGCTCCCTCAGCACTGCTTTCCCCTGACCGCCCGCCCTCCTCACACCCATTGGCTGCCGCCCTGCCCCGCCCCTAGCGGTGGGCGGGGAGACGCCACATTGGCTTGGTCATCCGTCAATTGACAAACAGGGAGCGAGAATTGGGCAACGCCCGCCGAGGCCCGACTCGAGCCGCCGATTGGCGGATTGAGCCGCCAATCGAGTGCACGCGGAGGAAAAACTAAGGAAAAAAAAGATGCGAGACGAAGAGAGATGGAGGTAGCTTGGCGGGGCGGTGTGCTCCGCGCGGCGGGGTCGGGACGGCGCGGCGCTTCATGGTTACTCTTTGTTCCACGCGCCCGCTAGGGGTGGTTGATCAAGAAAGGACAATGGGAGGCTTGAGTTGCTGCAGGTGCGTACCGTATTGAAGACGAGCGCGCTTTGCTGCCGTAACCTTCCGCACCGGGCGCGGGTGGGAGCTGAGTAAAAGTAGTGCGCTGCTTCCCGCCAGAAATTACCTCAGGGACCGCGGTGGGCCTGGAACAGGGGCACACACACCCACACCTCCTTTCCTCCCCCGGACCTCCTGCCCTCGAGAAGCCAATAAAGCAATAACTAAATCGAGGTTTAAATGCTCATTGGACAAGGGAGGGCAAAACCTCATCCCTCAGAGTGCTGGTGCGGACGGGTGCCCCCTCAGAGGCACAACACTACACATTCCTTGCAGCTACTGTGAGAGCATCGTGGCCTGCTCCCAAGGCCTCTTTTCCCTGATCACATCATGAACCTTTTGGTTGATAGCAGCTGAACATGAGCCAGCAGTGTGCCCAGGTTGCCAAGAAAGCCAAGGGCGCCCTGGTTTGTATTAGCAATAGTGTGGCCAGCAAGACCAGGGCAGTGATCATCCTCCTGTACTGGTGAGGCCGTACCTTGAATCTTGTGTTCAGTTTTGGGGCCCTCACTCCAAGAAAGACATTGGGGTGCTGGAGCATGTCCAGAGAAGGGCAATGGAGCTTGGGGAAGGGGCTGGAGCACAAGTCCTTCGAGGAGTGGCTGAGGGAGCTGGGATTGTTTAGCCTGGAGAAAAGGAGGCTCAGGGGACCTTCTCACTCTCTACAACTACCTGAAAGGAGGTTGTAGCCAGGTGGAGGTCAGCCTCTTCTCCCAAGTAACAAGTGACAGGACAAGAGTAAATTGCCCCAAGTTGTGCCAGAGGAGGTTTAGATTGGATGTTAGGAAAAATTTCTTTACCAAAAGGGTTGTCAAGCATTGGAACAAACTGCCCAGGGCAGTGGTGGAGTCCCTATCCCTGGAGGGATTTAAACATGATTTAGCATCTTGGGCATGTATCCCATCTCAACAGGCTTGGTATTCCCAGGAGCCAGGTGAGACACCTCTCCCATCATTTAGCCCTTCTGACAGAATGATAAATGTGGACTCACAGAAATTTCCTTCTTGCCTTGTCTGTGCTTGGCTTTTCCCAGCTTGAAGCAGACATGTGGCTTAATCATATTTTTGTTGTATTTTCTCCCAGTTTCATCAGAATGAGATTCAAGCCAGTCATGAAATAAACACAAAAGTAAAATGGAGAAGATCCCTGCTGCAGACAGTGCAGAGCTACTAACAGATTACCATCATGTTTTTGAAAGATAAGGAGGTGTTCCAGGCATATTGTACCTGGAAACAGATTATTCAGCCAGCACAGCATTACTTTGGGGAGGTTTTACAGCATTCAGAGAGAATTTCCTGTCCATCTGGGCTGTCACATGAAAGGGGGAGATATGCCTGACCCTTAGAGACGGGAGATTTTCTTAACCCACAGAGATTTATTTGTCTGTTAGCGCCCCAGGGAAGCCAAAACCCTTATGTCCAACCAGTCTGTCGGCATCCTGCAAGGGGACCCTTCACCAGACAGATTCACAAGATCAGAGGGCGATTTGACTGCTCTGTTCAGGGGGGCCAACAGCATGGGGACCCCTCAGCGGATCTCTTCCACAAGTTATTCCGCTATCGACAAAACTGTCAGCACCTTTATAAAGGACTCAGTCTAACAGTTTACAGATAACACTCTTTATTAATACAACTTGTGACAAGTTAATAAAAGTTTGTGGTTGTCAGTGATAGTGTCTGGCTACAAAAACACACCTAAGACAATGTAATAATACTATAAAGCAAGTCCCAAGCACAAACTCTAAAACAAAACCATCTGCTAATATATTATGAAGCAAAAGCAAGCTCTAGTCCTTAAAAGCAGTAATTAGTGTGCATAGCTTAAATTTCTTACCCCATCCCTGGTGGGGGAAGGAAGGCAGGTTGAATCCATCAGTTGACCCCAGCAGTTTTGATGGAAACCTTCCTCCAATTTTCTCCCTATTTCCAACTTCCTTTTATACTATTTCTTTAGGTTTGGGTGGAGTTTGAGTGAATTTAGTCATAAGTGCTACATTTGGGTCATTGTCCTTAGCATCTGTTTTTTCTTGATGGACAAATTCGGCAGGTCAAAATGTCACCATGTTCCCTTCCTGCAGGATGTTTGCAAAAAGGGGCCATGATGTCTTCACACCCCTCCCTTCTTTGGTACATCTGCCATGCAGGTACTTATCAGGGTTTGGGGAACCTTTGTGGTGCATTGAAGCAAAACAAGGCTTTAGAAGGGTTAATCAAGCATCTTACTGCAAAGACCCACTTTTCTTCCCCCCCCCGTTTTCTACCTTACTCAAAGGAAATTTTGTTCTGTACAAATTCAGCAGACCTAAACCCACAAGAACATTGTACAAAGAGCTCAGAGGTAATAAATTATGGCCAAATAAGCTAAGGTAGACATTTGAAGGGGTAAAATAGGCCTGAAGCCAAGGCTTTCTTCAAGCTTCAGCAGATAGAACACAAAACAATGGAAAGTTCAGGAGCTTACCAGAGTTCACGCGATGAAGAGGAGTAAATTTGAGACCCTCTGATGAAGTAAGACAGGATGTACCACCAAATTATTCCCCAAAATTAAGACCACGCCTCAAAACCCACCTACTATGAATATTATAATCTAATAATACAATAATATGAATATGTATGTGAATATGTTGTAATCATAATCAGAAACTGTATAAAATACCTATCCTTGCCTGACCACTTCGGAACTCTTTTGCCCAGCCCGAGCTGGGGAGTTCTCCGACGTCGCTCAATAAATACCTGCTGTTTAAAGGCATAAAACTCTGTCTCTAAGCAGTCTTTATCTGCCTTTTTGGGGGCAACAACATCATGACCTTATTTTCTCTGAGAAGCTACAGCTGGATCTTTTTCTGTAATTCTTATTTTCCTTTAACCCTATCCATTACTCCACAAGGGCCTTTCATGTTCTGAAGCCAGACATACCCCCGTTGAATTCCGTGATCAGAAACTATGGGAGTCAATAAATCCTTGTCAGTCACTACTAAGGGAATAGATGGAACCCCACTCTCCCATGTTCACAGAAACCATGCTAGTATGCAGTCCTCAGGCTTCTGGTGATGTGTCTAAGAACTGTCACAACTCTTTTGGGGTGTAAGTCCATGTGACCTGCTTCCCCCCATGTGGCAGATTCTGCTGCCCTCCTACCTGTAGTAGAAGTAGGCCTGCGACCTGCCCAGCAGCTACTGGGTCAGACTCAAATGCAGCCCTGGAGTCCATGGACCCCATGCAAATACTTCCATCCCATCACACATCCATACCATGTTCCATCCCACCTCCCGGGATCCCATGTGTCGTGGTTTTGTTTAGCTGGCTAGTTTCTGGGGCTGAGGATGGTTTTGTTCAGGTGGATTTCTGGACAAGAAGTTAATTAAAATTCACAGTAACATTTTTGCTAATTACATATTTAAGAAAACGGAAGAGAAGGTTGGTGGTGCAGTTGAAATTAAGAGTAGCAATTATGTAAGAGTGGCGACAGCCCCCAAGAAGGGGCCAGGTCCTCTCTTCTCCTGTCCTGGGCCGGGGGCAGGTGTGGCATTGAAGCCTTCCTTTTCTCTTGTAAGAGAGTAAAAAAAAAATCAAACTTTAGAGGACTGACTACTTGGACAGAAACCGTTGTAGAAGAATTCTGGTAAAGAGATAAGGGATTTCCAAGGTCAAAGATGGTAGCTGCAGGAGAGAGAAGGAAAGTTCGAAGGAGGGGGAGATCCTTAACAAGGGCACGAACCCGGGAAGGCAAGACCTTACCTTTACGCTGTTCCCGCTGCCGTTTATCAGAGATACGCACCACCAAACATTCTACAACACATCGCAGTCTCCAGCAGTGCTCTTCTTGAGCAGCTAACACTGCCTGCTCCAAGCTCCATGCACCTTTCAGGTCCCTGATCTGCTCTTCAAGGGCTACCACCTGGTCCTGCAAAACTTTAACTTCCCAGTCAGGAGTCTTAAGTCCAGTGAGCAAAAACAAGCCCACCCTGCCTACTAGCGTATGAGCAGACTTACATGCCGACTTCCACAGCAATTCATGCAGAACCGATTTGATTGTTTGTGAACTAGTCACTGACACAGACCATATATTGAGCCAGGCTTCCAGGGAGGTCATTGTTGTCAAGAAAGCAGCCACAGGAGTCCAGCATTTGTCGTTGGGCCATCCAACAACACAGGGAGTCACCATCCTGGCCTCCCCAGTCCCTGACATTCTCCATAGCTACCTCATGGTTGTACTGGGGGGAAATTTGACTATGCCAAAATGAAAGGTTTTATATGCATGCAGATAACCCCAGGCACTAGGCTGTGGCTAATTTTTAAAGAAAATTTATTTTAACAGTCAAGAACACTGCTATATATATATATATATATATATATATAAATGATCAATACAGCTGACCGAAAAGGCGAAAGCAGAAACCTGTTTTGGTGTTTTTATAACAACACTTTTCCCATGTGCAATAAAACCCAAAGCTGTAAGTTCCCCTGTGCTTTATGGCCTGTGGGGGCCCCCAGGCATGTCTGTGAGAATTTTATCACTTGTAGCAAGGGAGTTACCTCTCAGCAGACAGATAAAGAGAACATACACAACATCCTGCATGAAAACAAATTTCTTCCCACGTTAAAGCTTTTCCCTGGCAGCAAAAGTTTCTCTGAGTCGGTGTTAGCCTCTCTCTCCTTGCCATTTCTTCCAAAGGTCTCTGCACTTACATATTGACTTCCTCCACCCCTCAAGATATTCAAAAACAGTCCATGACTTGGATTCCATCTCATCAGGATGGGTGTTCAGGACAGGAGAAGCAGTAAAATTGACTGTTGGGCACCAACACTGGCCCTGCCTGGGTCGTCACGCTGTCCTTGCTCATCAAAAGATTCATTCTCCATTGGTTCATGTCATTCCTGCTACATACAACTTCCCACAACATACAGCTTACACCACAGATTATTTTTCCCCAAAGGTTAAATCTCCTTGAGGCACACACTGGTTCTCCCCATCCTTTTGCATTACCCACCAAGTACACCCTGGTCTCTGAGCAAAGACAATCCCATGGATGGTTTTGCCTTTTCCCCTGGGAGGAGAGATCCATGCCACCTTCCCCGGCCACTTCCCTATGTGTAGTATGGGGACCTTATCTCCTCCTACAGTATATAGGGCAGGATCTCCTCCTACAGTTTGGGCAGGATCAGGGTGGTTAGCATATCCCCTAGTGTTGACCAACCAAGTCTTTGACTAAATTTGCCTCCCAATGCTTCCACACCCCATTACCTAACAGTCTTAACATAGTCTTCAGCAGTCCATTATACCTCTCAGTCTTTCCAGAGGCTTGTGGGTGTCTCGGTTTAAAGACAATGTATGCCAGGGAGGCAGGACCTCCAATGGAATAGAAACCTCTCCCCCACCAAATCACTGGAAATGTCAAATCTGTGAGACTTTTGAGCAAGGTGTAGAAACAAATAACACTTTACTAAAAACAGAGAACAAAACAGAACAAAACAACAATCACACAATAACAGAGAAAATGTCACCCAGAAATCACTCCTTCACCTTTGTACTGCTGAGGTGGCAACACAGTCTTGACATGGTCACAATGGAGCCAGGGCAGAACTGCTGCCATGTTGGATGGGTAACATGTGAAGAAGTTCACAAAGGACAACTGTCATCCTGAGCTCCCCCAATGTGTCTGCAGCAGGGGTGGTGGGGTCCAGGGATGCTTGGGTGGTTGCAGTGCCAGCAGACAGGAGGGCTGCAGTTGGAGTGGCGTCTGGGTGGTTCTGAGAGGGCCTCAGGTCAGGTGGTCGTGGCAGAAGTGGGGGGGTTGCGGCAAACTGGCACAGGACAGGTACCTTAGCTTGGCAGTTGGCAGTGAAAGGGTGTAGCACAGCTCCAGCAGGCGTGGCTCCTGGCAGGAGTGAGCAAGGAGGGTGGTGGGTGCGGGAAGCTCCTAGGTCCCATTTCAGGACAAAGAGAGGCAGACTCTCCGTCTTGACTGCAGTGCTGGAACAAAGAGAGGGGGTTCCTGTCTCGCCAACCATTCTTAGCCATTCTAAACTCCTGTTGCACTTCCCATAGGAACCCCCATCTCCCCTACCACCTGTTTGTAACCAGCACCCCTGCACACACGTCCCTCTTCCCCCACCATGCCTCATGGTGGCATGGGAGAATTCAGCAAAAGTCCAAACCACTACAGTGGGTGATAAGGGATGTGATATATCCACTCAATGCCATGTTTCTTTGCCCAAGAGTTTATGAGGTTATTTCAAAACTGAGTCCTGGTGTCTGATTCAGTTCTCTCTGGGTTACCACGTCACCAGAGAATATGCCTCTCAAGGCTTAGGATGATGTTTCAAGCAGTGGCCTGGTTTACAGGATATGTTTTCAGCCAGCCAGTCGTTGCGTCCACCATGGTATGTAGCTCTTGCCTTGGTGTGTTCGTGGCAGTAGTCCAATGTAGTCAATTTGCCAGGCCTCATCATATTGGAAATCCAGCCACCACCCTCTATTTCAAGCAGATTTTACTCGCATGGCTTGCTTGATTGACGTACATGTTTCACATTTGTGAACTGTTGTAGTAGTATGTTGAGGACACCCATTAAATAAAAACTGGGCACCTTATGATGATGGCCTACATTCAGCTTTTTATTACTTCTTCCAGTATATTACATCTTGTTCTCACACAGCTGCACTCACAGACTGTAGAATCTTACATACCAAAACTATTCTTAGCTCTGTTATCTATATATTATTACCAACCTTCACATATGATTGGATGTTCACTTCTTATTTACATTCTTTCCTTACTGCTAGGCTCCACGACCTTGCTGTATACCTCCACAATTCCCCCTTTTTTGTATTTGTGCCACAAAAATTGCCTGGGTTGTCCTCTGCAGGGCCCTTTGCAAACACGACACCAAACATGGCAACATCAGTAGCACAACTACAACAGTAAGCAACACAACAACCTTGTTCTGACTATAGACAAAAGTCATCTTGATAGTTCCCATCTACTAAACAGACTATTTAGCTAGTCTTGACCAGCATCAGCTTGCAACTCTTTGATTCTTGTTTCCAATCTTCGAAGACTAGCATGCATCAACTTACCATAATCAAATTTATATAACACATCCTCTTAAAATCTTGACACTCATAAAGTATTTTAAGTTCATACACATAGATATCTACACAGTTTTTCTCACTCACAGAACTTTTTTTCCAGTCATTCAAAAGGTGGCCACCTTTTTCACTCCTCACTCACACATAGGTAGAATTTTTATTATATTTTTGCATTTCAACCACACATCTCAGATCCCAAGTATTACTGGCTGTGTGCTTCTCAGTTTGCCATCTCCGGTGGTCATGTTCTGCAACTGCACCTGTCCTGAAGAGGAATCAATACAAGGAATATAAAGCTTTACAAACCTAAATGAGATCCATTTTGATCCAGTACCTGTTTATGTGCATGCATATTCTCCTCCCCACTTTTTTGTAATGAAAATATGTTTGGTGTGTACAATGTTCTCTTGACAATAATTTGCTCTATGAGTGAGTTAGCCCTGCTTTAGAATACCAAAAGCTAAGGAACTTAAGGGTATAATACTGGTGAGTAACTTCTGCATTTTGCATCTTGTAGTAATTTTAAATTCCCACTGTTGCCCGTAATGAGAACACAAACTAACAGAGTGTCAGTTTATGCGGTGCTTTATTTCAGGGCCCGGGGTTCCTGTGGACTCCTGTCCCAAGACAGGTACCCAAAGACCCACATTTTGAACGCATCTTTTATACCATTTTCCAAGCAAGGTTACATGATTGGTTTTACATTTCACAGAAGACATAGCAGTTAAACATAAACTTACATATCACTTCGATTATATTCAAATATTAATCCATTTACCTGACTGTTAATCCATTTACCTAACTGTAAACATCGTGTAATTAAATCCCACCACCA